>NC_053157.1:237826555-237936555 GCF_016835505.1 Polypterus senegalus | reverse complement strand
CGCGGGGAACATCTGACGCTGTGGGAGTGTAAATATTGAATTGCCTTTTAGAGGATTTCCTTATAAACAATATTTTTGTTTCTTTATTGGGCGGCACTAATATCACCAGGCTCGTGGGCGAACTTACGCGAGACCAAGCTATGTAAAATATAGACCGTGGGAGAAACAATGTTCCCTTAAATCTACGCCAGCGTATTTCAAAGTTTGTCCCTGAGACTTGTTTATCGTCATGGCGAAGCATACTTTGAGGGGAAATTGCAGTCTCTTAAAGTCAGATGGGAAGTCATTGGATAGTAGAGGAATGTGCGGCTGTCACTCACTTTACCGTCAGGCAGAAACAGAAACATCCCCTTCCTCATTCCACGCATGCGCGCCATTTCATTCGCAGAGAATACGATTTTCCACACAAACGTATTGGAGTGTCCCAATTCACCCCCTTAGGGATGGAATTTCAAAAAATCCTTTCTTAGCGGTTATCCATGTCATTATAGGGATGCACTGTCAAAATTTCAGCTCTTTAGGTCCAGCAGTTTGGTCTGTGCGTTGTCTGTCAGTCAGTCATGGAACTGTTTTATATTGAGAGAGAGAGATATCGGCGAACAAGCTGACCGCCAGATGGCACTGTAGTTTAATGTTTCAAACGTTTCGCAAGCTCCGCTTCCCCACCCCACCAGAGGGCTGTTCCACGAAGCGAGCTTATAAAATCGAGGATTATTTGTAATAGCCTCGCTCGAGTTAGCCTTACAGTTCATTTCAGGCTCATTGAGTTCCACGAACAAAATTCCAGTGTATTTAACCTCCGCTAATTCAAGCCAAGCTTGATAAGCGAGGCTCGTGCGCGTCCACGCGATATAAAAGGCAGCCTTGTTAGTCGATGCTGGATAAGTAAGAATGGAAACTAAGGAAAGAGCTGCGTCTTTTAAGAATTATTATTACAAGCCTATGAGGACTACAAAGCTATAATAACTAGAAAGGGGAACACGAGCTGTATTATCAAAGCTCGTGAGGCTGCATGGCAGAAAATAGCTGACAAGTTAAATGCGTATAAGAACATGATTTTAGTAACTTTTGTGTTACGCATGTCAAACTATTTAACAACTAAATGAGAACAGTTTCAAGCCTTCAAAATGTATAGTCATTAAAATTTCCTTTTACATATGCATTTTGTTACCAGTTGTAAGGTACTTTAAGGTTATTTTAACACATTGATAAACAGGACAGCATGTTAATTATATGGGTTCATCTTGGATAAAAAGTGATATATAATTGTAATTATTAATATAATTATTAATAATGCTTGGTTTCAGGAGCAACATGAGTGGAACGAAAAGGTCCTGGCAGCAAGTGAAGAATGCGTCATTATTGGCATACGCTCCTGCTGCAGTATTGCCACATTATGCAAAACTGCACAGGCTACTACAATGTCACACGCTCTGTCTGGTGTAACTCTGAGATGCCGCAGGCAGTTAAACCTGGATTTTAACTGTCCAAATGTCATTTCAATGCGTGCCCTTGTCTTACAATGGGCATGGTTGAAATGTCTTTCTGCTTGTGTTGCAGGATCTGTATATGGTGTGAGAAGAAACGGTAGACATGGGTATCCTCTGTCACCAAGCAGCACACCAGGAAAAATTCCTATAATGGAAAGTAGACACATTAGACTGTAGTATAATAAACTATAGTATATTTGTGAATTTTAGTTGACTTGCCTTGTCTGAGGCTTTGAGCCAGTGAAGACTCACGAAAAATTCTGGCATCATGTACTGATCCTGGCCATTTTGCCACAATGTTTGAAATTAGATGTTCAGCAGTGCATACCATCTGAAACATTTTAGGAAATGGTAATGACATACATTGCTAATGTTGGACGACTACACTTTCACCTCTTGTATATAAATGTGAGATATTCTCAGTACTTACCTGTACATTAATACTGTGATATGATTTGCGGTTTATGTAATCAGGCTCTGTTGGACCTGCTGGAGCCTTTATCCTCACGTGTGTACAGTCAATGGCTCCAATGACGTTAGGAAAGCCTGACAAATTAAATTCAGTTACTTATCAGGTAATGATTTATGTGCTGTAAATGAGTAGATGTTTAAAGATTAAGCACCATTAATTCCAAAGAAAGTTTCCTTAATGGCAAGAATTCCTCGGTGGCCAGGAAAGGTAATGAATATATTTAAAAAGGACTTTAATGCAACGCAAACCTCTCTGATTTCACGGCACACTGTAGCTTTGTTTAAATGTTCAGCATCCCCCACACTGTACAGAAATGAACCACTGGCAAAATAACGCAAAGCGATACACAAAGACTGTGCAACCGTAAGGGCTTTAGAGCGACGTGTGTTTTTAGAAATGTAAGGTTCCAATAACTGACACAAATATGCAATACTGTGTCTACTAAATCTATAGCGCTCGTATAAATAATCATCCGCAAAATGCAACGGATCTATCCTGGGCGAAGTAATTGTGGAACCTGTTGCCTTAAAGCTCTACGAATGAGCCTCGCTCCCTCATCAACTGGATTATGAATCAATGGGCACGCCATGGTTATTCATGTAAAAGCCTTCAATGCACTCCTTGTCATTTTATACTTTCCAAGTAATTAGAATCGCCTGCATGTAATCTGTAATAATTTTATATTGGAGGGTCGATGTGTGCGAACGAGGGAGTGAACAGCAGCAGAATAATCCCAGCCCCGCAGAATGTTGTGCTGTGACATCACATGGCTTGTCCAATCATATTCATCAAGTTAAGATAAGCTTCACAACTAACCTGCCACGGAGCAGGCTTGTCCAAGAGCATATGTTGGCATAGTAATTAAGCGGAGCTTCAGGTTAGCCTCGTTCGTGGAACCGAATTTGGAGGAATTAAACCGGGATTATCTAAATAACCCTGGATTTTGAGGTTAGCTCGCTTCGTGGAACAGCCCTCAGGTCTGTTATTGTGGGCTTTTCACATCCAGAGCTTGGTTTGCATTTCCAGCAGTAAATCTAACTTGTCCCTGGTGGGTGGGGGACTCCACCAGGGATTCTCTTCATGATTTTACGGACAGAATTTCCAGGTTCTGGGTGCAGCCATGGAGTGGATCGCTTCTTGTCTTTGCAGATACGTTGTATTCAGTGGACTGTGACCTTAGCCATACACTAGGATAATGTACAGTTAAGTGTGCAGGAGTGAGGAGGATGATGAGCAGCTTTGAATCGGAGGGCAATGTTCTGAACTAGGAAAATAGTGGAGTACCCCATCCCCATTGAGGTGTTACCTCAAGAAGAGGTTTTAGCAGGTCAGGGTCTAGCAAAGGGGTTGGGGAATAAAAAGACAAAAACCAGGAGTATCTGTGCCAATGGAAATTGTGTAGGCCAGTCATGAAGTGCCAAGCTCAGAGCTCAACATTTACCGAGATATCTCCACCCTCATCTATGGACACAGGCGGGTAGCAACCAACAGAACAAGATCGCAGAGGTCAGCAGCAGAAATGAACTTCCTTCCAACTTGACCAGAAAATAAACCAATCACCCAAGAGAAGTTGGGGGCAAGGAAGAAATACATGTGAGAGCTTTGCTCAGGCTGCTGCATATCCAACCCAAAGCGGAGTAAAAAACACTAGCAAAGCCACAAATTGAATACAAAAGGTGTCATGGACAATCAGGTCTGCCATATTCAAGATAGAGCAGCAGCGTCTAGTGACTAGAGACAGACTCCTATCCAAGGGAACTTTGATCTTCGAGTTCCTTATGCTCAAATTCAGAGAGGTGGGATTTACACCCACAACCCTTTTCAGACAGGGGTCACAAACTCCAGCCTGGAAGCTGCAGGCGTCCATGCTATCCCTTTTTAATTGAGTGTGCCGTTTGTGCTGCCAATTAACTTGTCAATTCATTTGAATTGAAGAGTTTTCAGATTTGTTCCTCTTAATTTAAGAAAATTTAAACCCTATCACCCAAGAGAAGACATACAGATGGAGAGCTTTGCTTAGACCTGGGAAAGCAGCAGAAAATACATCACTAGCAAAGCCACAAATTGATTGTCCATGACCGACTAAAACAATCAGCTCTACCATGTTCAAGATAAAAGCAGCCCCACAGTGGCAGACACTTCTCCAAGGGAACTCTGATCTCGAGCAAAGTCCATTCTTCTGCTTATGCTCAAATTCAGACCCACAACCTTTTTAGGTCAAAAAGCCAATTGCTTGTAATTGTAGGAGGCAGTGTGGTTCGATACCCTTACATTACATCAGGGGTGGGCAATGTCGGTCCTGGAGATCCACAGGGACTGCAGGTTTTTTGCTCCAACCCATTTTCTGAAGTAAAGTTCTATTGCAGAAGTACTGACCGGTTAAGGGAGGTTTTGATGCTTTGTTCTAGTGGTCTCATTTATGGTTCCTCAACCCTAATTGCTTGTTTCAATCTTAAACTGCTGCATGGTTTAAAATGGCTCCTTATTAGCAATGATTGACAAAAGCCAGTTCATGTAGCCCCCCCCCTCCCATTTACATTATACACTTGACAGAAAAATAAGACAAAAAAAAAAAAAATTTAGGAATCAAATTTGTAAGGGACACCACTAAAATACAAGAACCGTATAAAGTGTGCAGGCTAACAATGTTCGAGAAAGGGGTCTAAATTAGGTTGGGACGAAAACCTGTAGCAACTGCAGCCCTCCATGACCAACATGCCCATCTCTGCATTAGGTAATCCATCAGTTACCTTGAAGTATTGAAGCAGAGGGTCAGTGTCTTACCAGATTTCCACCTCACCAACCTGAACAAAAGAATAAACCTCAATAGTAAGGGATACATCAATAGTTAGTGCTACAATCAGGAAGAGAAGGTTACTTTCTGCCCAAGCATGCCCCCCACACCACAGAAAGGTGGGGTTAAAAATTCATTCAGAAAACAATTCTAATACCACAAACTTGAAAGAGGGTGGATCCAAATGCCCACAATTTGAGCAAAGCATACAGTCCGTTAAATGGCTTTGTATAAAAAAAAAATGTACATTATCGTTCAACATGATCAGTTAATTTCTATAAAGAAAGATAGAAAATTAGGGACAAGGGTTTAAACCCCTAGTATGAGACACGGGATATCAGCACCCATCACCAAGCTGAAATTCTTAGCAAGACCTCAGTGATGGTAGGAACTGCTGCCTGATCACTGGAGCAGGCCAACCTCCCGAAATTACTTTGTATTAAGCAAAAAGCTAACTCGGCAGATCACTCTTGAATAGCAACCCCAAAAAAGGCTGCGATTACCCAGTCAAGAAAGAAACCCAAAAGTTAATAGCCAAGAAGTTTTATTAAATTTTCAGATTCACATTTTGCCTGTTCAGCCTCCTCAGGGCAACTACAGCCAAAACCAGCACCACCATCAACATGGCAGCTGCAGCTCCCAGCACCAGGTATCCAGTGGGAAGAGAGGCTGAGGAAGGAAGACAAAGGACATTTACTCTCCAAGCCATACAGTGAAGGATGAAGACCTCAAGCAGAACTTGGGACTACTCCAGGACGAGGACCAAGATGGTTACCTTCCTGCTCCTGTCTGGATGTTTGCACCTGGTAAGCCTCCAAGATAACAGGACCACTGTGAAGGAGCCTATTCTTCCTGGATGAAACTACTGGGGTCATCTCGTCTGCAGATCTTCCAGACCCTTGAAACAGAAAAGGATCAGTAAGCCATTCTAGCTCTGCAATTAAAAGCTATCCATTCCAAATAAAATAGTCAATGTTCTACTAAACAGAATAGCATCTTTGGTTAATTAATTTGAATTAGACTACTCACTTCTTGCAGGACAGATCTGAGTACAGGGGTCAGAGGCAGAAGGATAACAGGCAGCAGCAACACAGTAGATGAAGATCTAAAGAGAGAACACTTTGTAGGAGCCCCACTACACATGTACAACTTCTCCTCAATTATATTTTACAACAATTGATTCTTCTACACACCAAGGAGCAGCAAAAAACACGAGAATTCCCACTTGCCAAAAAGGTACTTACCTTTTCAGACAAGGCTTGCTGAGTGAGAGGATCCACAAAAGCAAACATCTCAAACACAAATCTCTTGTAATGACTTGGGTAGGCCACTCCAGATGTGCCGTCTACGTTCACCAAGCTGGTCAAGTAGTTGTCTCCTGTGTATGGGCACCTAAGCAAAGCAGACCCCCCCAGTTAGCATGGATCAATCTCTCCCCACCCTCACACAGAGGTGTACCTACCCATTCACCAGAAGGCTCCACTGGGGCTGGCTGGAAGCAGAAGGTCCTGGGGTGACCCAGCAGTCCCCAAGAGTCAGAACAAGGTTAGGGTCAGTCCTGTTCAGGATGTGCACTTCCACAGCCACAGGATCCCGCAGAGTTTTGGTCACTGGGTAGTCAGCATCCACATAGTAGGTGCCATAGGAAGAATCTGGCCATGGAAAGGAGATTTTGGTTACAGGGCAGAACCTCAGGTAGGCCTCATACAGATTTACTCATGTTAAGTCCACATTCTAGAATTCAGGAGATGGCTTTAAAGGAATCCACCGATAAGCCCACAGGACTCCACCCCTTACAGTACCTGTTGCAATGACCAATTCCAGGTCAAATGGCCCTTGCTCTACTACTGGAAGAGGTGGCGCCACAGTATACACCTCAGCCTCCACGTGCACATCCTGGCTTCCCGAGTAGGTGCACTGGAAGAATAACCTGAAGAGAGAAACACCACACCATAGCAGGAAGAGCACATTTAGGGTTAGAGGAAACTGGTTCAGAAGCCTTACTTGTAGACACTGTCCCTGGTGATGGAGCCTACTGGACCAGTCCTCACAGTGATGGCAGCAGACATGGTGTTCTGGTAGGTCACATTGCCATCAGACAGCTGAAAGAAAATTACAAAAAAAAAAATCCTCAAAGAAAGGTAGACAGTGATTCTAAGGCACTAGCACATTTTCTTTAGAATACTTCTAATCAAGAATCCTTTAAGGCATGTGGAAGGTCAGAATGAATGTTAGGTGTTTTGAACCCAGACAAACATCTGGGCCACCTATTGAAGAACATTGCTGTATCCCCAAGCCTGTCTCACCTGAACTGTGCTGCCACAGGCACTGACTGGAAACTGGTACAGGACAAAGCTGGACAGGCTGGTCACAGGGCTGCAGCTGGGAGAACTACTGTCCACCAACTGGATGGACCCAAGATCCAGCGGAGGAAGGGTCACCTTCTCAGACACCACCACCACAAACTGGCCATCCAGGGTGCACTGCACAGTCACTGATCAAAGCAAATAAGCATGAGTATCCAGTAGCAGCCACATTTGTTTACTCACTCCAACCACTCACCATCATTGGCATAGTAGCATGGACTGGTGCTGCTGCTCGAATCATAGCAACAGTTGTTGGCTTCACAGTCTGCTTGAGTGATGGATGAAGACCCTCCACAAGGGAGCTTCTCACTTGCTGTCACTGCACATCTCTCAGCAACACTCACAGATCGGCGAGCTGCGATGGTCAAGAGCACATTTAGATGGGAGAGACACTCAGTGTGCCAACGCAGAAGAGAAACCTACCTGGTTTAGGGCATGTGAAGGTTTTCACATTTGATCGAGATCCAAAGGCAATGGTCACGACATACTGGGAGCCCTAAAGAGAACAGGAGGTTCAAACCAATACAAGATACACAACTTGATTAAAAATCGGCAACCAACGGCGCTAATCACCTGCTCAGCCGCATAACCGTACGAGGAAGACAATGGCACCGTTAGTGTGGTGCGGCCAGAGATTTCACGGAGGACGACTCCTGGGAGATTGTGGGTCACTTTCACCAGTCCGCCTCTCGTATCTGAAAAAGAGAAAAGTGGACAAGATTTACTTGAAGACGCGGGGGTGGACAAGTCCCAGTGGTCGAGAACACGCTGCACTCACTCTGGAGAAAAGCGGTCGGAGAGCCTGCAAATGACAGAGTCATAGACTTGTCAACGTCACATTTCTTAGTCACATGCAAGTCACCAAACACAAATTGGGCGAGCGACACGCTCACGACCAGCCCGAAAAGACTGCAACAATCCAAACGCGCCATGCTGTTAATACGCCAAACAGAAACACGACATGAACAGCTAAGCACGCGCACGGATTTAAATTATCGGCAGCGGCGCGCGCAGGTGACTCGAGGCGCGAGAATGGAGCGCGGGAAATCAGTGGCACTGCTTCTGCTCGTGCGGCTTTATTGAGCAATCAGCACGTCACGGCATCGGACTGATCCGTCCAATCGAAGACTGTGTAGAAGTGACCGCTCTGCGGGTCGACGTGTCTGTTAATTTAATGAGAGGAATCAGTAAACATCAGGGAAGAAAAGAAAACAAGAAACGTGACATGAACGAGTATTTCTAAAACGGGGCTTTGTAAGAAAGACAGTTTGAGAATGACTCGTTATGTAAGTACAAAAGTACAGCGAGATAAGGAAGGTCTGACTGAGGGTCTTTACAAAATATAAAACGTGTTTTAATATTATTTATGAATATTTGAAAATAAATGAGTAGAATTTATATCAGTTTTATTTGAAATTCTTTTTTTTAAACAAGAGTGCCCTCAGGACCGTTTCTAAACTAAAATTTGTAACCCACACATACACACACATAATATTGCTACTAACACAGATTATCGCTTATTTAATTCAAACAAACTAAATGTCAATAGAATAATAAAATAACATTAATAATATAACAGTAGAAACATTTTGCATGTAAATTGTGTATGTATGAAAACTTTCGTAATGTATATAATACAATAAATGAACAGAAAAGAACCTTTTTGCATGTAAATAACTGATGTACACACTTTATACAGAAAAGAGAAGCACGACAAATAAATAATATTAGAGACTCGTCGCTGTTAAATGGAGGAACTTAACATTAGAAATAAAATTCTTTTTAAAGTCGGACACGCCTTGACTTTCTGGCAGCAGAATCATTCCTCACCTCACCATATTGCACATTCCTAGACGCGTCTCTGGCGATGCTCTTCACTGAAGGCCATTGAGATGGCGGGTCTTGTAACATCGTTACCCTCAAATTATTTTGTATGAGCTTCACTTTCGAGCCGTTTCTCTCTGCAGAAGCTCCTGGCTGCAGCTCTGATGACTTTCCACGAATTCGAATGTAGTTCATGTAAAGAGTTTCTTGCAAGAAGTTCCAGTATGGATATGTTAGCGTTAGGAACTATCCATTTGTTGTGACAGTTCTTTCCCATCACTCTCTGACTGGTCATTGCAGCGTCACCACCAGGGCCTTTTTTTGGTTGGGAGGGACAAATGGCATTGTGGTTGCGTAGCGCAACAACGTGTCCCTGTGTAATGTCCCCCCTGCCAGTGTCAGTGCTCCTGCCTCCACGTCCTCCTCTCCTCAGGCTCACTCCCGGTGTCACCTTAGTACCTCGCGATACGAGGAACAAGCCAAGCTGGCAGCGGCGGCGATGATAGTTGGAATCTGCCTGGACTTGGTCACTCACTGCACCTTGGTTGGCTGTCACTTACGATTCGCCCCCACGCTTGAAGAGGAGGCGGGGACTTGGACCCAGTTGTTTGTCTGTGTGGCAGGCTGCGCGTCACTTGGGGAGACCACGGGGGGCGAAACCTGACGCTTGTTCCTGCATGCAGCGGCTCACTGCAGTACTTAAAGCGTCTCTGCCACACGATCATGCGCACGTCGCACGAGATGCATGGCCCGCTACCTGCAAATCTCTATGAAGCAGAAGACAGATTCTGTTGTGCAGAGTGCAGACAGTGCAGGCGCTGCTGACCCCGACAACATAAAAATGTCTTCTGGTACGGACAATTATTTCTAAACAAAAAAAAAAAAAAAGATAGGAATCTCTATTTAAGGCTGCACGAGAAGCCTAGCACACTGCTTGCACTAATCTATGAAACAGCAGAAAGATTATGTTGTGCAGAGTGCAGACAGTGAAGGCGCTGCTGAGGCGCACAACATAAACATGTCTTCTGATCCGGACATTTTTTTCTAAACAAAATAAAGACAGGAATCTCTATTTAAGGCTGCAGTAATGAACCCTGACCACTGGTAGGCACTCTAGTCCCTTGCCTGGGCAGCCTATGCCCAGAAATAGCCGTGTTAATCCTAACGATTAACGGGCAATTTTACGTATACAGTAGCGTACCAGTGTATCAGCATGCAGTGTCTCCAGTTATTAAGACATTCTCATTAGCTAAGGGGAATAAAGAGTATTTATTTACTCTTATTTTGCTTAGGATGGCGCATCCGTCACGGTGTTCAGGCCCCCCTGGCCACTCCTTAAGATCCACCCCTGGTGAAGTGCGGAATTCTTTTTATTTTTTCACGTCGGCACTGCGATGTCAGCGGAGAGAAGAACCGGCGGCTCATCATTGGAAAATTGGAAGTTTCCTTTTAATGCTGCAAGTGAATGTCATTTCTGTCGCGGATGTCCTTGAATCAGTCCGTGTCCTATTTTGTTCGATTTTATGTGTTTTTTAAATTTATTTATTAAATTATAATATCGTGTTTACTTTATGTAAATTTTCACTTTAACTGCAACATGACGTTGCGTTACAATTCCAACGGTTGCAAAATTGAGAGAGCTGCTGAAAAGTGCGATGGAAAAGTGCAAACATCTATTGGGGTCAGAGGCCCCGATGTCCAGTTCAACTTTGCTTGTGTATGCACTGCCATGTTTTATGATAATGAAATTGCTACTTTCATATAATACGTGGCCTAAAACATATATGTAGAAAAACGTAATATTCATTAAAATACCCAGTATGTACTGTATGTATGTATATCTGCGGTGGGTTGGCACCCTGCCCGGGATTGGTTCCTGCCTTGTGCCCAGTGTTGGCTGGGATTGGCTCCAGCAGACTCTCGGGACCCTGTGTTCGGATTCAGCGGGTTTGGAAATGGATGGATGGATATATTTTATATATATATATAGTGGTAACACTACATTTTTGGTTTATAGTTGCGCTCTTTGGGGTTTTGTTTTCTTTAACGCTGTGTCCAGAGGCCTCATGTATAAACGGTGCGTACACACAGAAATGTTGCGTAAGAACTTTTCCACGTTCAAATCGCGATGTATAAAACCTACACTTGGCGTAAAGCCACGCACTTTTCCTCGGTACCTCATGCCTTGTTGTACTCAAGTTCTCCGCTCGGTTTTGCAGACTGGCGGCACCCAGCATCAAAGCAGTGCTACTGTTCCTGTGTGGTTACACCTTATTTTCCTGAAGCAGCTTCATAAATACACTGAAACTAACCACATATTGTTTATTAGTGTAATGCATCTGATTGTAGTTAACTCGTAACAATATAATGGTCCAGGGAACATCCATAGTATACCAAATACCAGAACTGCTTTAGCGTTGTTACTCTCACTTCTCCTTCTTCTTCTTTTTTCAGCTCCTCCCGTTAGGAGTTGCCACAGCGGATCATCTTTTTCCATATTTCTCTCACTGCACCACTCGGAGTATTTATATCACTGTATCTGAGTGTGAATCACAGCAGCAGCTGATCGGAAAGAGAATTATCAGTATACAGCTTTAAGGACACGCTGACTCAGCCACTGCAAAATGTTTCAAAGCCTTTCCTGTACGGACCTCGCGGTTCAGAAACAGTTTCATCCCAAGAACTTTAAACGCACTCAATCAATAACTCCTTGTAGAACTGTCTTGACTTATAAGTACAATCACTGCACTGTAAACTTGTACTACAGTTATAATATCGCACAACCTGAGCCACTTTATAAAGCGCGTATTTACATATGATGACAATATCATTTTTAACATGAAATGCAGCAAAATATGTTGATTTTATTATACGGATAAAACTTTAACCTTATTTAAATAATCTATATTGTTAATAATTAAACATGTGAGGACACGGTGCCGCAGCACTAGCAAGTTCACGTATTGTTCCTGTCTCACGCTGTATGTTTGCTGAGGCTGGCGCGACACTGTTATGATAGATGGATAGAATAATTAAACACGTGCTGTGAAGATATTTCAATATTCCTTAAAAGTTTTGATGAATCAGCGTTTTAAGCTTACAGTTGGCTTAACGTCTATTACAGAGCTGGTTGTGTGACGATTGGGTATTTGGGGAAAGAAAAGTAAGGACAGGAATTGGAGGTTAGTACGTTTGAAAGAGACAGGACTGCTACAATAAAGTATTTCATCAGAGGTCGCACGCCGTGCAGCAACATCTTGGGTGAGACAAAATCAATCACAGTGCCACCGTGTTCTCATGTTTAATAACAAGCTTTCATTCCAATCATCAGGAAAATTATATCATGTTGTCATGGATGCCAAGGGCAACGACTCAGCCGGGACGCCGTGAGGGACCGGATATGGGTCTGCGCCCACCCTGGATCACGTGGGGGCCACCATCCTGGTTGCTTTGGGGGCCACAGGTTAAGGGCATGGAAGCCCCCCCCTGTAGGGGCCAGTGGTCACCGCCAGGAGGCACCCCAATGACTTGGGACCTGTTTCCTCAGCACTTCCGCCACACCAGGAAGTGCTGGGGGGAAGATTTAAGAGGACACCCGGAGAGCTGCCTGGAGAACAGCCGGCACTTCCGCCAACGAAGGAGTGTCAGGAATCACCTGGAGCTCATCCGGGAGAATATACAAGGGGCCGTCTCCCTTCATTCTAGGCTGGAGTCGGGTGGAAGAAGGGCAAGGAGAGAGAGAGAGAGAGAGAGAGAGAGTTGAGGCGGCCCGAAGAGAGGCATTTTGTGGCCAGGACTGTGTGTTGGGGTTTGTGCACTAAATGTATTTATTGTGTAAATAGTTGTGTAAATAAACGTGTGGTGGTGAGTAACAACATGTCCGCCTGTGTGTGTCCAGGTCGGCTCCATAACGTATACATCTCAGTATTTTAATTATTCAGAGAGCTGTAATATCACGAATGTAATGGATTCTGTGTCCTGTCGGAGAAAGAGAAAGCCCATTTAAGAAGCACGTAGTGATTTACACACACAGAGCACATCAAAGATCAAATACAAAACGAAGCATTTATTGTGCTACTTTAGTTAACGATGGGATTTGAGAAACTAGTAAATTAAATTTATGATCTACTTTAATGACAAAATAATCTACATAATTGAAGTGGAAATTTCAAGATTAAAGTTGACATTTCATGCTTTTTTTCCCACTGTGTGTCTATATATATATTTTTTTGTCTGTACCCTAATAAGCACAGACGGTGCGGGTTACAACTCTCCTTTTCACGGTGACTTTGATATGTGACTTTTTTTTTTTATTTCAGGCACTGTGTGACTTTGTGAACTTGAGCTTTCGAGTTTCTCCAACACTCTGTCACTCGATCAACTTTTCTTGTTTATTCCACTATTTAAATCAACAAATAGTACTTTTTTCTTTGCCTCCACTTGGTATTCGCTGAAATTCTTATTTTCCCATTGTCTTTTCACAGAACACTGAGCTTAAGGGCTATTTATATTGATTTGCATATTCAAAGAGGCGTAATTCTGGGAGGACGTGGGACGGGGCAGAAAGCGCGTGCATGTGTGTTACTTTTCACGCTGACCGGGATTTATGGAGCGGAAGATCGTGAAATTTGGCGAACACACAGATTCCTGCATCTGGATATTTTGTGCGTAAGCACATTCCCGCTTTTGTGCTTACGTCATGTTATAGTGTGAGTTCTACGGACGGTGTTATGCATGAGGCCCCTAGGGTTTTTTTTTTCGTACGTGGATTACTTGTTTAGCTGGATGTAATTGTTGACTATTTGGCCTAATACTGGATCTGTCAGTTTTTTTAAACTCTTGCTGAATGTGTTGTCATAGCAGCAGATCCAAATCCTCAAACCTGCTGGTTTGTTTTATTTAAAGAAGGATCGGCTCACACACTTCATCAGTGTCCGTGCGTGGAATTCATCAAGTCATGGCTTCACCGTTCCTGAATGAGCAACCAATTAATATCGGTGCGCAAATTATAAGAAGAGAATTTCAAATAAAGAGGGTTTTGCGCGATTGGCAAGATCCTTTATTGCTCCTGGAGAAAATTGTTTTCGAAAGATACCGCTTTATTAGCACCTTATATTTGAAGTCAAACTTGGCGAAGTCGGGCTCTCACAACCACACAGACAGTATGCATTGCTTTGAGATTTTTATTGGAAGCGGCACTTTTTTTATATACTGTAGGTGATGTGGGAAATCTGTCTAAAAGTGTAGTTTGCCAGGCAATTCGTAAAGTCAGTTTGGCTCTGAAATATTTCCTTTGTGGTTTCATAGAGTTTCCTGGACACCTGCGTGTGCAGACATTAAAAGAGGCGTTTCATGCCATTGCAGGTACAAAGACAAAAACACCCACAGCTCCATAAAGAATCTCACAATCGGGCTAACATTCTCATTACCCAGGATTTCAAATGTGATTGGGGCACATGGGACTGATCAGAGTAGAGTTTGAGCAAACATTATTTGGAAAATGTACATCTCATCCTGAAGAATAATCAGACACAACGTCTTTATCAAATATTTGACCTTCGTCAATATCTCATTGGTCAGACACGAGTTTTAGGAATATGACATTCCCTGCAACTGAGCCAACAAAAAAAATGCCCTCAGAAACCGGGCGATGGGCATTTTGCTGGAGAGCCAACTCTTCAGGGGTTATGTCTGGACTGCATGGACCTCCACCTATTTTTTGCTTGTCTGTCTTCTTATTAGCTTTAAAATTAATGTTTTTTTGTTTTTTTTATATTATATGTGATTCTTTATGTCAAGAATTCTTTAAATAGTTATATATCAATATTTACCAGTTTGAAGTATATTCGTGTACTTCACTTTAACGTGTTCCCATGTTCTCCTTGTGCTCACATTTGATCTGGAATTATGACATATTAAATAATAATTAATCTGACACATAGAAAATGCAACGCTGCATTCAGTAAGTACAATGCACCCTACTTAGCATTTAATTTGTCGGCCACTTTTTGCCAGCCGTCTTTTCTGGTTTGGGCTGCTTTTGCAGTGTTACCCCTTGTGCATATTAAATCTTGAAATTCTTCATACCCTTCGAATAAAAGGTCCTGCTCCGCTTGTGTGGAAAAAAAATGTGCCCGTTCTTCCGTCATTTTGTTGCAGCCTATCAAAGACTTGCTGATCTTGTTTTCTAGACTCTACATATATGGGCTTTTCTATCAGCGCGGGCGCGCGCATTCATCTCGGATGATTAGATCCGGCTAAACTAATCTACTACACGGCTGCGTTTGAAAAACTGACTAAATCCCGGATGAGTTTCAACGGCATCAACTCATCCAAGATGAGGCATCTGATCTCGGGTGATTCAAGCGATGTACGGAAAATACCCCGTGTCTCATCTGTAAAACCTACTAAAACCAAATTTCCCCCTCGAGATAATAGAATTGAATTGCTCGATACATTTCTCATAAACTGCTTTTTTGACACACTATATATATATATATATATATATATATATATATATATATATATATATATATATATATATATATATATATATATATATATATATATATATATATATATATATATATATATATATATATAATATAAACTAGCGACTGGGAGCCAGATCGAATCGGGCTACAAATTCAACATTTGTGAAATCCATACTTTCTCTGTAAGGAATTATTTGTTTTGTTAAGTCCTTGAAATGATTTTGTTATCATGGCACTGATTTGTGGTTAAAAAAAAAGGCAGGGCTGTTCGATTTCTTTCAACCCGTGCAGCATTTACGGCTGCTCGAGCTTCTTCAGTCGCATGTGCACGACTGGCACGATGTCTGTCAGCGTTAGTAGCATTCTGTAGCGCACGTTCTTCATCTGTTCTTTGTGTCCGATTTGCAAGATTTCATTCAGCGTTAGTAGCATTTGTAGCCGTACGCTGCTCATCCGTTGGTTGTGCTCGTTGTGTACGTCTGGTCGCATTAGCAAGTCTACGTTCCGCGTCAGCCATGTGACTTCGTTTGCCACGCGTACTTTCCGCGGCTCGAGGTATTGCTGTAAACACCATACATACGGATAGTATCAAAATTATATATAAGGACTAGCTTTTACCCACGACTTCGTCCGTGCGGGACTCTGCTTCAATATACTTTTTTCCGGAAAAAAAAAAAAAATATATATATATATATATTAAACATGTTTGTATATATAGTTAAAGTTATTGCCCGTGACTTTCTTCGCGGGGAACATCTGACGCCGTGGGAGTGTAAATATTGAAATGCCTTTTAGAAGATTTCCTTATAAACAATATTTTTGTTTCTTTATTGGGCGGCACTAATATCACCAGGCTTGTGTGCGAACTTACGCGAGAGCAAGCTACGTAAAACTGATCGTGGGAGAAACAATGTTCCCTTAAATCTACGCCAGCGTATTTCAAAGTTTGGCCCTGAGACTTGTTTATTGTCATGGCGAAGCATACTTTGAGGGGAAATTGCAGTCTCTTAATGTCAGAGGGGAGGTCATTGGATAGTAGAGGAATGTGCGGCTGTCGCTCACTTTACCGTCAGGCAGAAACAGAAACATCCCCTTCCTCATTCCACGCATGCGCGCCATTTCATTCGCAGAGAATACGATTTTCCACACAAACGTATTGCAGTGTCCCAATTCAACCCCTTAGGGATGGAATTTCAAAAAATCCTTTCTTAGCGGTTATCCATGTCATTATAGGGATGCACTGTCAAAATTTCAGCTCTTTAGGTCCAGCGGTTTGGTCTGTGCGTTGTCTGTCAGTCAATCATGGAACTGTTTTATATATAGATAGAGATATCGGTGAACAAACTGACCGCTAGATGGCACTGTAGTTTAATGTTTCAAACGTTTCGCAAGCTCCGCTTCCCCACCCCACCATGCAATTGTTTTATTCGCAAAATTTAATTGTTCGATACATTTCTGACACACTGCAAAACTGATTTTATTTTTAAATCACATAACAATCTGGTGGCTAAATGGCACCTTAATCCCATGGTCTGGTGTCAGGGCATAGCACAACTGTGAAACTTCTCTGCTACGGGTAACCAATGATTTGCTTATGGCAGCAGACTCTGGACAAACCAGCATATTAATTCTGCTAGACCTCAGTGCAGCATTTGACACTCTGGTCAGACATGACAGTCTACTGTCCAGAATGGAGAACATGCTGGGTATCTCTGGCACTGCCCTCCACTGGTTCAAGTCCTATCTGACTTATAGGCAAGAGTTTGTTAGTCTTGGCAACAGCAGATCCAGCTCAGCGCCAGTCACACAAGGAGCTCCTCAGGGCTTTGTGCTCGGCCCTCTGCTCTTCTGCATTTATATGCTTCCCCTTGGCCATATGATTCATAGTTTTGGACTGGGTTATCATTTTTATGCAGATGATACTCAACTCTACTTCAATGTTAAAAGTGCAACTTCATCAGAGCTTTCTCAGCTCACAACCTGCCTTAGTGAATTTAAAACCTGGATGGAGCAGAACTCTTTAAAATTAAATTGCAACAAAACTGAACTCCTGCAAATTGGCACTAAAGCCCAACTTAATAAAATGAGCCTCCTTCCCAGTCCATCTTGGCGGTGATCTCATCAGACCTGCCTCTACGGCTAAGAATCTCTGTGTCATTTTTGATTCCTCCCTCTTATACCGCATTAAGAAACTTTCACATCCATAACATATCCTGTGTTCGCTCCTTTCTCTCCTTTTCTAAAGCTGAAAAACTTGTCCTTGCTATTATGAAATCCTGCATCAATCGCTGCTGGCAGGTGCCCCTTCTAGTCTTATATCACAGCTCCAGCTTATTCAAAACTCGGCTGCAAGAGTCCTGACATGAACCAGCAGCAGCGAGCACATCACACCCATCCTGCTCCGCCATCACTGGCTCCCTTGTGTCTTACAGAATTGAATATAAAATCCTACTAATAACCTACAAAGCCTTAAATAACCTCGCACCAAACTACATCAGTGCCCTTCTCCATCACTATGTGCCCGTCTGCCCACTAAGGTCCTCTGATTCTGGCCATCTTGTTGTGCCCCACACTAATCTGCACTCCATGGGTGACAGCAGGGCCTTCAGCTGTATAGCGAGTGCCCAGATTCTGGAATGACCTACCGAAATTAATCAGATCAGCGGACTCCATGAATTCTTTTAAAAAACAACTTAAAACTCATCTGTTCAGGAAGACTTTTAGCTCTACTTGACTTTATTACCCTTCTCTCAGTTTACCTTCATGTCAAGATGCTCATGTAACCTGAGTGTGTGTGCTGGACCATCAATTATGTTGTCTGTTAGGCGTTTCTCTGAATTTACTATCTTACTCTTTAATTTTCTGGTTTAGTAAAATGCAATATACTGTATACCTGCTGTTCTTAAACTCTGTAAAGCACCTTGAGCATGGGAAAGGTGCTGTATAAATAAAACGTATTATGAACTAGCAAAATACCTGCGCTTCACAGCGGACAAGTAGTGTGTTTAAGAAGTTATGAAAAAGAAACATTTTAATAGTCACAAAACAATTACATTGTCAATCATGTTACATTATTGTTATGAGTGTTGCTGTCATCAAGGATTTGATTCTCATTATTTCTTTCAGTCAGGTTCGTATTTGGAGGACGTGTTGGGTTCAAGTTACATTCTGTGTTTGTCAACCCCGGTAAAGATAACAGGTTTCATTCATCGAAGTGTTCACCACCCAAATCAGTACTCGTGAATCTAAGATGTTTAACAGGCATTCCCGGTATCAAGTTGTGGATTTGCCTTTAAGTATTTAGTGACTGCGTGTCTATTAACTTGTGAATTTTTCTGCGAGTATTTAGCGGCAGCGTCACGAAGTTGTTTCCGTCTAGCGGCCTCAGAAAATGTACCGCGACGTCTGCCACGTCTCCTTTTTACTGCTTTCTCACAGCTTGGATTGCTGCTGTCATAATTGGTTTAAGTTTCATGGTTTGTTTCAATTACGACAATATTTGTAGGACTTGTGTTGTATCTGTCAAGCGTTGTAAGCACACAACCAGTTTCATTGATAACTTCACATCCAGCTTTTGAGAGTTTAAACATTAATAAACATCAAAGTGTCCACTACTGAAATCGTCACCTGTGAATCTAAGATGTTTAAGAGGCATTGGCGGTTGTCCAAAGGTGTAAAATATTTGGCCATTTCGGTACACTTGAAAGCGACAACCGAACAATTCAGCGGCAGCCATCAACTCACATGCAGAACCATAGGTGAAGGGCTTAAGTATTTCACTCTTCTAGTGCTCCTGTGTAGTCTAATTATCTCCTGTACCGTCATCAGTCCACACCTTGAACCTGTGCCAGTCATTCAGTACATAAGACACAATGTTCCTCCGGATATCAAGAGTGAGCCTGATATGGCCGTGCAATATGTAACAGAGAATGGAAAAGGCAGGTGGTATCTACGGGCATGGAAACCACTCGGTAAGTGACAGTTCTTTGATCGATGGTGGTCACCTCGATAGACATGGTAAGGGGGGTACGGCTGGAACGATAAAGGAAATGGGTACCTGAACAATGTAAAGTAAGTCTAAAATACCTACACAATAACTATAATCATAATAAACAAACAATAAAACAGCGGAGAAGCCGTGGATTAAATAAAAAGGCTGCAGTCATCAGCAGGGAGACATGAATCCCGTGGCGAAGCAGGGAAGGGAATGTAGAGACCGGAGCGACGGACAGCCTTATATAGGCAGGCAGCCAACAACGTGGGAGGCGTTGAGATGGGGGACCCAACGCCGCCTCACACGGTGACCGAGCTGCAGGCTATGGACGTATATATGTACGCAAGTAGCATTCAATTATGACCATTATGCATAGAATTTCAAAATGAAACCTGCCCAATGTTTGTAAGCTGTAAGGAATAAGCCTGCTAAAATTTCAGCCATCTACCTACACGGGAAGTTGGAGAATTAGTGATTCAGTCAGGGAGGGCATTGCCTTTTATTAGTATACTAGCAAAATACCCGCGCTTCGCAGCGGAGAAGTAGTGTGTTAAAGAAGCAATGAAAAAGAAAAGGAAACATTTTGAAAATAACGTAACATGATTGTCAATGTTATTGTCTTGTCACTGTTGTGAGTGATGAGTGTTGTTGTCATATATATATATATATATATATATATATATATATATTTACACACACACACAAACATATATATATATATATATACATATCTATACATATACACATACATACACACATACATACATACACACACACATATATAAACATATATATATATACATATACATACATACATATCTACATATATACACACACAGCTATTTCGTATCAGTGCAATACGCTGCTTGTTAAAACGGATGACTCCCGCTCTTATGTGCAAGTGTGCGTGGATATTATGAACTATCGTATTTGTTCAAGTTCTATTTAAATTTTAAATAGAAGGAATTTTTATTTAGTCGACAGAAATATCTTTGGTAGGAATGGTAAAAACAGACAGGAATATTATTCCTGAATAAATCAACTCAAACCTTAAACAACTTATAATATTTTGCTCTCCATAAAAATATATCCTGTCAAAATTATACAAATTCAAATATGAACATGCTGCATAACAAAACCTGGAAATATAAATAAAATGTGTTCCTTTCAGCAATAACAAATCAAATCATTCAGTTGTCTTTGCTCATATGTCATTTTAGAGCTGGACGCCTGGCATCTTTTTTTGGCCACAGGTTCGTTTCTGTTTGCTGTGAGGTTCTGTGTTGTGGAGATTCTCAGGATGGATTGCAGGTGCTCATCAGTGAGGCGACTCCTGTGTGCTGTTTTGTTAGTCTTTATCACTGAGAAGAGCTTCTCACACAGATATGTGCTACCAAACATGCACAAGGTTCGAGCCGCATGTAGACGGACTTTTTTTGTTCTTCAAAGTCACCAAAGCGCCGTGCAAACTCAGTGCGCTCAGTTTATCAGCAAAGTGCGTATTTGGGAACACCGTAGTGACGACTTGGTTTAACATTACTTGGCAACAGGGAAAGTGGGGCAAGTGGTTGTGTCTCCCATAAAAGCAGCCTCAATTGAAATCACTTTGTGATTGTGCACGGGTAAAAACGTCCGCTGAAGTGTCAGATTCTTATTTAATTCTTCTGCTTTCTGTATCTTCTGCATTGCATTCAGGTCTTTCAGGTTACCCTGATGTTTTGTTTTATAGTGCCGTCTTAGATTAAATTCTGTAATTACAGCCACATTAGCTCCACAAATGAGACACATGGGTTCAGTAAACATATACTCAGCCTCCCATCGGTTTTTAAAGGCTCTATTTTCAGAATCAACTTTTCTCTTCAGCATCGTGTGAGCTAGCTTCGCAATAACTTGCAGCATCTTAAGGTAGACTTGATTAACGCGGTAAGTGTTCGGCAAGGCAGCTGAAGCGCTGCATTATGGGATCTGTAGTTTATTGTGTTACCAGCGCTTCATATACCCGGGCTTTAATAACAATAATACAGTATATAAAATGATCTCGCGGGCCGGATATAATTACACGCCGGGCGGATGTGGCCGCGGCCCTTGAGTTTGACACATATGGACTAAATAGAACTTGAAAAGATATATTTTTCAAATGTGATCGCGCAATTCAGATAGAGTTGACGCGCACTACAGCCTGCATGCCTCAATAAGTCATCCTCCCCTCGCTCTTACTTTTTTACCGTTCATCTAATGAATACACTGAGTATGGCTTTACCAAAACAATCATTGATGGCGAATAAAGTATCCATTATTCGAGTATGTAGATCGGGTATATATATATATATATACATATATATATATACCCGCGTATCGCAGCGGAGAAGTAGTGTGTTAAAAAAGCTAGAAAAAGAAAAGGGAACATTTTAAAAATAACGTAACATGACTGTCAATATACAGTATTTGTTTTGTGAGTGTTACTGAGTGTTGCTGTCATCAAGGATTTGATTATCATTATTTCTTTCAATCAGGTTCGTATTTGTAGGATGTGTTGTGTTCAAGTTACATTCCGTGTTTGTCAATCGTTGTAAAGATGACAGGTTTCATTCATCGATTCGTTTCTTACTGCATCAATAAACAGCTCGTCTTCTTCTTTATCTGAGACCTGACACACTGCATGCACGGTTTTTTACACTGTCTTCCTTTAGCGGACATTGACTTTTTCCAACGTGTGCTTTGTTTCCACAGTAGCAGATTTATGAATATGCTTGTATGTATCAAGACGCTTCATATTTTTGCTGCCTTTTCAATTGTGTAATTCGGTTTTGTTCAGCGCTCTTTGGAACTGTTGCTTTTTATCTGTGCACTGCGTCAGTTCACGTGAGCCACTCGGTGTACATGCATCGAAGGTTCCCAGCTGTGCTGGTGCCATCTCGTGCTATGTCCATGGCTGTATTTAATGTTACCTTAGTCCTGGCACTTAAAACTTTCTCTCGCAGTTTCGCTGAGTTTGTGTCAAACACCACCCTGACCATCTCATCTTCCTCTCCATAAGCACAGTCCTTCACCCGTGAATATTTACCCGTGGCAGTTTGCTATTGGATTGCCGCTGACGGACGGCCTTATATGGGTGGGCACTAAATTACAAACGCCAGCGGCAGCCTGTCTATGAACTTAATTTAAAGTGTAGGTTTACATCGTGCTTTGTTTCTGAAGTAGCAGAACTCATGAATATGGTTGTATATGTCACTCGCTCCTTATTGTTTCACTGCCTTCTCAATTATATAATGCATGTTTTCTTCAGCGCTTTTTGAGGTCTTCCTGGTTTTCTATGTACTGCGTGATTACGTGGGAGGCGTGATGATGTCACACGAAACTCCGCCCCCACGGCGTTGAAGCTCATCTCCATTACAGTAAATGGAGAAAAACTGCTTCCAGTTATGACCATTACGCGTAGAATTTCGATATAAAACCTGCCCAACTTTTGTAAGGAAGCTGTAAGGAATGAACCTGCCAAATTTCAGCCTTCCACCCACACGGGAAGTTGGAGAATTAGTGATGAGTGAGTGCTTTGCCTTTTATTAGTAGATACATATGGAGAGCTTTGCTTAGATCTGGCAAAGCAGTAGAATACATCACTAGCAAAGACACAAATGGATTGTCCACGACCGACAAACAGTTTTCAGATGTACCATGTTCTAGATAAAAGCATCCCCACTGACCAGAGGCAGACACTTCTCCAAGAGGACTCTCCGATCTCAAGCAAGTCCCATTTATCTGCTTATTGCTCAAATTCAGAGAGGGGAGCACCTTTTACGACAAGCAGCTAGAAAGCCAATTGCTCGCTATTGTGGGAGGCAGTGTGGTTAGATACCCTTCCATCACATCAATAGGTGGGCAATGTCAGTCCTGGACAACCACAGCGACTGCAGTTTTCGACCGAGCCCAGTTTCTAAATGAGAAGTCGATTGCTGATAAAGTACTTACTGGTTAAGTGGCATTTGGATGCTTCCTTTTAGTGGTCTCATTTATGGTTCCTCACCCCAATCACATGTTTCAATCTTAAACAGAGTCATGGTGTTTTAATGGCTCCTTATTAGTAATATGACAAAAAAGGAGCCAGCCATTGATGTAGCCCCCTCCATTTACATCTGTACGTGTTCATGCACCATTTGAAACACTTAATAGAAAAATAAGGTTTTAGGCTTAAAATTTTTATAACTTTGGAAAGGAAAACTTCAACGATAAAGAAACTTAATCAGACAAACATTGTCCGAGATTGGTGTCTAATTAAGCCATTGGGTTGGGACAAAAACCCTGTAGGAACTGTGGCCCTCCAGGACCACCCCTGCATTAGATAATCCTTCAGTTACCTCCAAGAATTGATACGATGGAGGGTCGGAGTCTTACCAAAATTCCACCTCAACCTCAAAGAATAAACCTCAATAGCTAAGAGTATATCAATAGCTAAATTAGTGCAACAATCAGGAGGAGCAGGTTATGGGGGTAAAGGTGTGACTGTTCTTCCCATGCCCCCCCCCCCATTCTAAACACACAAGGGGCATTACAAATTCATCTTTCCATTTTATGGTATTTGAGAATGTGGAGCCAACTGCCCTAAAACAAAATTTGGGCAAAGCATACAAATCAGAGAGATACAGGCCAAAAGTCTAGAGTTAAATTAGCTTTGGATAATTTCTTAAAGCACCTAGATAAGCATGAACAGTTAAAATATCTATTAAGAAAAAATAGAAAATTAGGGACAATGGTTTAACCCCCCAAAAAAAAAAAAAAACTGAAAGACCTTCGCAAGTACTGATGGTGGGAACTGCTGCCCGATCACTGGAGCAGGCCAACCCCCTGAAAGCACACTTTGTATTATGAAAAAAGCTAAATCAGCAGATGACTCTTGAACAGCCAAAAAAACAAAATGGTGAGGCTGCGATTACCCAGTCAAGAAAGAAACCCAAAAGTTAGGAGTAGCCAAGAAGTTTTATTAAAATTTCAGATTTACATTTTGCCTGTTCAGCCTCCTCAGGGCAACTACAGCTAAAACCAGCACCACCATCAACATGGCAGCTGCAGCTCCCAGCACCAGGTATCCAGTGGGAAGAGAGGCTGTGGGAGGAAGACAAAGGACATTTACTCTCCAAGCCATACTGACAGATGAAGACCTCAAGCAGAACTCGGGACTACTCCAGTAAGAGAATCAAGATGGTTACCTTCCTGCTCCTGTCTGGATGTTTGCACCTGGTAAGCCTCCAAGATAACAGGACCACTGTGAAGGAGCCTATTCTTCCTGGATGAAACTACTGGGGTCATCTTGTCTGCAGATCTTCCAGATCCTTGAAACAAAGGGGTAAATAAAAATAAGCCATCTTAGGAAGCCAAACTGCCCCCATTCTAGCTCTGCAATTAAAAGCTATCCATTCCATATAAGTGTCAATGTTCTACTAAACAGAATAGAATCTTTGGTTAATTCATTTGAATTAGACTCACTTCTTGCAGGGCAGATCTGAGTACAGGGGTCTGAGGCAGAAGGATAACAGGCAGCAGCAACACAGTAGATGAAGATCTAAAGAGAGAATACTTTATAGGAGTCCCACTACACATGTACAACTTCTCAATTATAACAATGGATTCTTCTACACACCAAGGAGCAGCCTTGAGAGAGAAATTCCCACTTGCCAAAAAGTTACTCACCTTTTCAGCCAAGGCTTGCTGAGCGAGAGGATCCACAAAAGCAAACATCTCAAACACAAATCTCTTGTAATGACTTGGGTAGGCCACTCCAGATGTGCCATCCACAGTCACCAAGCTGGTCAAGTAGTTGTCCCCTGTGTATGGGCACCTGTGACAAGCAGACTTCGAGTTAGCACAGATCAATCTCTCCCCACCCTCACAGAGAGAGATGCACCTACCCATTCACCAGAAGGCTCCACTGGGGCTGGCTGGAAGCAGAAGGTCCTGGGGTGACCCAGCAGTCCCCAAGAGTCAGCACAAGGTTAGGGTCAGTCCTGTTCACAATGTGCACTTCCACAGCCACAGGATCCCTCAGAGTTTTGGTCACTGGGTAGTCAGCATCCACATAGTAGGAGCCATAGGAGGAATCTGGCCGTAACGGGGCAGGCGGCATTTGTTAGTGGACATCACACCCTTACCTCCAAGGGCAACAGACATTTAAAGAGCTTATCAAGCCATTCTAATAATTAAAATCAAAACAGGGACCCCACCCCCTACAGTACCTGTAGCAATGACCAATTCCAGGTCAAATGGCCCTTGCTCTACTACTGGAAGAGGTGGCGCCACAGTATACACCTCAGCCTCCACTTGCACATCCTGGCTTCCCGAGTAGGTGCACTGGAAGAATAACCTGAGGAGAGAAACACCACATCATAGCAGGTAGAGCATATTTAGGGTCAGAGGAAGCAGCTTCAGAAGCCTTACTTGTAGACACTGTCCCTGGTGATGGAGCCCTCTGGACCACTCCTCACAGTGATGGCAGCAGACATGGTGTTCTGGTAAGTCACATTGCCACCAGACACCTGGAAAAGGAACACAAGAAAGCGATCCTAAAAAAGTAGACAGTGTTTCTAAGGCACTAGCACATTTTCATTAGAAATATTCAAGACAAAGTAAAGGAGTCTTGATTAGAAATCAACACATCTTAAAGCTGTCCATCTAGTAGAAGGTCAGAAAGCATGTTAGGGTTTCTGAATCCAGACAAATATCTGCCACCCATTGGAGAACATTGCTGCATCCCCAAGCCTCTCTCACCTGAACTGTGCTGCCACAGGCACTGACTGGAAACTGGTACTTGACAAAACTGGACAGGCTGGTCACAGGGCTGCAGCTGGAGGAACTGCTGTCCACCAACTTGATGGACCCAAGATCCAAGGGAGGAAGGGTCACCTTCTCAGACACCACCACCACAAACTGGCCATCCAGGGTGCACTGCACAGTCACTGTGCAAAGCAGATACAAGCTTGAATATCCAGTGGCAGCCACCTTTGCTCACTCACACCCCCCAAACCGCTCACCATCATTGGCATAGTAGCATGGACTGGTGCTGCTGCTCGAATCATAGCAACAGTTGTTGGCTTCACAGTCTACCTGAGTGATGGATGAAGACCCTCCACAAGGCAGCTTCTCGCTCTCCAGAACTGCACATCCCTCCATAACTACAATACCTCGCCGACCTACGAAAAAAAAAAAAAATTAGAAGATGGAGACACTCCGGGTGCCAACTCAGAAGAGAAGCATACCTGGCTTAGGGCATGTGAAGGTTTTCACATTTGATCGAGATCCAACGGCAATGGTCACGATATACTGGGAACCCTAAAGAGAACAGGAGGTTCAAACCAACAATACAAGATACACAACTTGATTAGCGCCGTTGGTTGTCGATTTTACTCACCTGCTCAGCCACATAACCGTACGAGGAAGACAAGGGCACCGTTAGTGTGGTGCGGCCAGAGATTTCACGGAGGTCGACTCCTGGGAGATTGTGGGTCACTTTAACCAGTCCGACTTTTGTCTCTGAAAAGAGAAAAGTGGACGAGATTTACTTGAAGACGCAGGCGTGGACAAGTCCCAGTGATCGAGAACACGCTGCACTCACTCTGGAGAAAAACAGTCGAAGAGCCAGCAAATGACAGAGTCATCGATTTGTCACCGTCGCATTTCTTAGTTACTTGCAGGTCCCCAAAAACAAACTGAGCCAGCGACACGCTCACGACCAGCCCGAAAAGACTACAACAATCCAAACGCGCCATGCTGTTAATACGCCAAACAGGAACACGACATGAACAACCAAGCACGCGCACGGATTTAAATTATCGGCAGCGGCGCGCGCAGGTGACTCGTTAGGGAGAAGGCGCGAGAATGGAGCGCGGGAAATCGACTGCACTCTCTTTGCTCGTGCGGCTTTATTGAGCAATCAGCACGTCACGGCATCGGACTGATCCGTCCAATCGAAGACCGTGTAGAAGTGACCGCTCTGCGGGGCGGTCTGAGGGAAATGAGTAAACATCAAGACCCTCAGCGGTTGCCTATGTTAATAAACTTTATGATTTTTTTGAAATACAAAAAGTATATGAATAAATTAAATGTAGCTGATGAAAATAAATTAACAGATGAAATCATGTAGAAGACAAACGTCCTCCGTATAACACCTTTGACATTGAAACTGTGTGCGTCAGTGCGTATGTATTTGTTTGTGCGTGTCCGTGTGTGCGTGTGTTTGTGTGTGTGTGTCCTTGTGTGCGTCAGTGTGTATGTGTGCGTGTGTATTTGTGTGTCCTTGTGTGTGAGTGTGTGTGTGTCTGGTGTACCTAAGTCATTCCTCAGTCCGTTTCAGTGACTGCTCAGAATGTTTCCCAGCACTAACAGATCATCAGAGCACATGACTGCAGTCTCAGCGTAGTTGTGTCTGTTAGATTTGCCTTTACTAATGTCGGAGAAAGCCGTTAATATTCTTTGCTCCTTCCTATATTACAGAGTGCCTACATTTCGTTTCATAACCTTACATCTCCTATTGCTGGTCTGCTTATATCCCAAGTGCCAGGCTTAAAAGAAGTGCTGCGGTGGCCTTAAGTCATCGAACATCAGGAATACTTCACTGATGGACATCTAGGAGTTTCTTAACATTTCCCATTGTGTGAGTCGAAACTCCTGCTTTGGTTACTTTTCTTTAGTTCTGCTCTTAATGCCCCAGACATTCCTACTATTATCATTCTCTTCAGTGAATCTGCAGTCTTTGGTAATCTTTACTTCTTTTCTGTGTTCTTTTGCACTTCTTCCATTCTGCAGCACCAGCACCACCTGATCAAAGTCCTGTGAAGCCCCCTGTGACGTCTCCATGAGAGCGGATGCGCCAACTCCTTACAAGGTCCAGTGTGTCAGATCCTCCGAGATGTTCCTGCTTTTCCTCACTTCATCCTGTGTCCTGCCCTGAAGTGTCCATGTTGTGCTCAGTTGGGCGGTCTCATGGCCTGGAATCCCTGCAGATTTTTTTTTTTTCTCCAGCCGTCTGGAGTTTTTTTTTTCTGTCCACCCTGGCCATCGGACCTTACTCTTATTCTATGTTAATTAATGTTGACTTATTTTTTTTTTTTTATTGTGCCTTCTATTTTTCTATTCTTCATTTTGTAAAGCACTTTGAGCTACATTTTTTTGTATGAAAATGTGCTATATAAATAAATGTTGTTGTTGTTGTTGTTGTTGCTCTTCTGGTTTCAGTGCAGGAGCCTCCAAATCTCTGAGCACGTCGACTGATTCTTCAATGGAGACTTTTCTCTAGCAGCCTGCTGACCACTTCACTTCACTGATTAGGCAGAACTCCAGCTTTGCAGTGCGTTTGACCCTCATCTGATGTGGCTTTGTATTGTGAGGACAAAACAGCTTTAAGAGCCTAAGAGGGTGGACGAGCATCCCAGCTGCAATGAGGAATAGTTTCTTGACCAGATGGGACACCAGAATGGAAGGACAGAAGAGCTTGTCAGGTGGATGAGTAAACTGCTTTGTGCCTGGCCAGAGTAATATCATTGATGGACCAGTGGAAGTCAGGGAGATGGAACTGCTCCCTACCTCAAACAGCAGGTGACAGTGGTCCACTGGTTTTAATCCCATTTTGCACACCTGCAGGGGTGTTGGGGGTTGAAGTCCAGCATAGCAACCCTGTTGGGGTCTCTTGGTGCCGGTAGAGGGTGCTGTCAGGTTTAGGACCACCCTACTTTCAATTTAATGAGGAAGTTCTTCTCATAGGACACACTGGGGCACATTAAGCACTTTCAGGTCTGGCTTGAAGAGGAGCCCACCACCTCACATCGGGGAGTCCGAGTTGGGGGGCAGTGAACTACACTCCTCGAAGGAAGGAGGAAGAAAATGAGAGAATTGTATATTTGACTATCGATCTTGTGACGGGGTGATTGTTGCAAAGCTGATTTGGTTTAATAAATATCTGTGATGTAAACCCAGAATCGTGTTGGGGATCACTGTGTCTGAGGTTTGGGGCTCAGTGGCACCCCTGCTGGTTACACGGCATTCAGCCACTTGTAATGGCAATACAGTGCGCTGGAAACATAAAAGACGAGACAAATCCACGTTTGCATTCAAAAACCTGTGTTAGCCTAATGCTGAAGGAAGGAAGGGTTGGAAATTAACATGTGTGTACTGTGGCCGGCCGTTTATCCCGGCTAATATCCCCACACCGCCAGATGGAGCCCTTCCGGCAGCATGGAGGTGCCCTGAATTCCAGCAGGACATCATGGATATTGGAGTTTTCCTTCACAGCCCTGCTGGATACCATGAGGGCCGTAAGGGGATGCTGCAGGGAGGCTCAGAAACTTGTATTTGCCCTATACCCCGGAAGTACGTCCTGGTCACATGATGTACAAACCGGATTCCAAAAAAGTTGGGACACTAAACAAATCGTGAATAAAACCTGAATGCAATGATGTGGAGATGGCAAATGTCAATATTTTATTTGTAATAGAACGTAGATGACAGATCAAACGTTTAATCCGAGTAAATGTATCATTTTAAAGGAAAAATATGTTGATTCAAAATTTCACGGTGTCAACAAATCCCAAAAAAGTTGGGACAAGTAGCAATAAGAGGCTGGAAAAAGTAAATTTGAGCATAACGAAGAGCTGGAAGACCAATAAACACTAATTAGGTCAATTGGCAACATGATTGGGTATAAAAAGAGCTTCTCAGAGTGGCAGTGTCTCTCAGAAGCCAAGATGGGTAGAGGATCACCAATTCCCACAATGTTGCGCAGAAAGATAGTGGAGCAATATCAGAAAGGTGTTACCCAGCGAAAAATTGCAAAGACTTTGCATCTATCATCATCAACTGTGCATAACATCATCCGAAGATTCAGAGAATCTGGAACAATCTCTGTGCGTAAGGGTCAAGGCCGTAAAACCATACTGGATGCCCGTGATCTCCGGCCCTTAAACGACACTGCACCACAAACAGGAATGCTACTGTAAAGGAAATCACAGAATGGGCTCAGGAATACTTCCAGAAACCATTGTCAGTGAACACAATCCACTGTGCCATCCGCCGTTGCCAGCTGAAACTCTACAGTGCAAAGAAGAAGCCATTTCTAAGCAAGATCCACAAGCTCAGGCGTTGTCACTGGGCCAGGGATCATTTAAAATGGAGTGTGGCAAAATGGAAGACTGTTCTGTGGTCAGACGAGTCACGATTCAAGTTCTTTTGGAAATCTGGGACGCCATGTCATCCGGACCAAAGAGGACAAGGACAACCCAAGTTGTTATCAACGCCAGTTCAGAAGCCTGCATCTCTGATGGTATGGGGTTGCATGAGTGCGTGTGGCATGGGCAGCTTGCATGTCTGGAAAGGCACCATCAATGCAGAAAAATCTATTCAGGTTCTAGAAGAACATATGCTCCCATCCAGATGTCATCTCTTTCAGGGAAGACCCTGCATTTTTCAACAAGATAATGCCAGACCACATTCTGCATCAATCACAACATCATGGCTGCGTAGGAGAAGGATCCGGGTACTAAAATGGCCAGTCTGCAGTCCAGATCTTTCACCTATAGAGAACATTTGGCGCATCTTAAAGAGGAAGGTGCGACAAAGAAGGCCCAAGACGATTGAACAGTTAGAGGCCTGTATTAGACAAGAATGGGAGAGCATTCCTATTTCTAAACTTGAGAAACTGGTCTCCTCGGTCCCCAGACGTCTGTTGAGTGTTGTAAGAAGAAGGGGAGATGCCACACAGTGGTGAAAATGGCCTTGTCCCAACTTTTTTGGGATTTGTTGACACCATGAAATTCTGAATCAACATATTTTTCCCTTAAAATGATACATTTACTCAGTTTAAACTTTGTTCCGTGATTTATGTTCTATTCTGAATAAAATATTAGAAGTTGGCACCTCCACATCATTGCATTCAGTTTTTATTCACGATTTGTATAGTGTCCCAACTTTTTTGGAATCCGGTTTGTACTTCCAGGATGAAAAAGAAGAGTTTTATCTGACCCGGAAGTACTTCAGGGCAGATTAAAGAACTTGAATTCTCCAGCTGACCCGGGTCAATGACTATTTAAAGGACTGCTGGGAACCTAGTGAATTGGTTGGAGGTGGAGGTGGACGGAGCTTGATGGGAGGTGTGGAGGAAAAGAATAAGAAAGAGAATTGTCATTATTGTGTTTATTGCCTGCAATATTGTGGCTGTGGTGATTTGAGTGCTTTTATAAGAAAGAAAGGAATGAAAACACTTCTTATTGCTTTGACTTTGTGTCCAGAGCGTCTGTCTGTTGGGGTTAAAGGGGACAGCAGTGACCCCTAGCATCTTACAACCTTCAAAACTATAATAATAATAATAATAATAATAATAATAATAATAATAATAATAAAAAAGAGGATGTTTAGCATAATAAGAGCCTCAGGGAAGTGGAGTGTGTAGAATACTAAGATTTGAAAGACCACCAGAGACGAGCTAGAGTGGGTCATCAGATGTTAAGAGGAAACTTCCAACATGTCAAAATAATTCTTCACTTAACTTGAACTCGCTTATCAGTCACATGGAAACTGAAGCCAAGCCCAGCTACAATAGCGTGGAAATGTGGAATAACACCACGACAACAGTTTGAGAATAAAAATACAATCGTCCATCCTGGAACTGAAAGTGATGTCGTCAGGCGCGGGCCCGAAAAAGGAAGTGATGTCATCGAGCCTAGAACCGGAATTGATGTCATCGGTCACGGAATGAGAAGTGATGTTGTCAGGCGAGGAAACAGAAGTGATGTCATTGGGCCCGGAAATGGAACTGATGTCTTGGGGTCTGGGAATGGAAGTGATGTCATCGGGCACAGAAATGTTTCTTTAAGGTTTGTCATCCTGAATTTCTCAATCTTTCCTCTTAATTGCTTAACATCTTTCTTTAATTGGCACCCAAACAGAAATGAAACCTGAAGTGAGTGAACCAACTAAGTCAGAGTCTCAAACTCCAACTAGTGGCTTCATCAGGTGCTGAGTCTTGTCGTTAATTAAACTCGTTCTTTAATTCCTTGGCTTGTTGCTGCTCTTATTGTGCAATAGCAGACATTTCTGAAATTGTGAGTTTTCTCTTTTCTAAGAGCTCTGCTAAAATGTTTTGTGATCCTGAGCAGACCAACATTCCTGAGACCTTCACCTTTCTTTATTTTCAGATATTGTGTGATGGACACCAGTTGTTTCGGATTTTGTATCTCATTATTGTTTGGCTGCTAATTAAGGAGAAAAGAATCAGCTAAGAAGTCAGAGTGTTCAAGAGCAAGTCAATGAAAATGAGTTCATAAGAAGTCAATTAGCAGAAAAAACAGGTCACTAATTAAAAAAAGGGTTAGAATGAAAACCTGCAGCCACTGGTGCCCACCTGGATTGGAGATGGGGACCCCTGCTCAAATATCGAGGTCTCTCAGTTTTGCATCCAAAGCTGAACCACAGGATGGATGTGTGTTTTGTTATTGGTTATGTTTAGATATATTTTGGTGGATGGCTGGGACCCTTGCCTGGCCAGGATGCCTGGAGAACGGAAGGACAGGAGGGAGACAATATCTCCCTCGGTACGCAAGAGGGTAGCCCCTCTGGAATACATTGGGAGTTTGGAAGCTCAACCCTGTTGGGGGTCCGTGGCCACCGCCAGGGGGCACCTGTAGGGTCCCGGATCCATGGACTGCAGCACTTCCACCACAACAGAAAGTGGTGGAGGAAAATCATCAGAGTGCACTTGGAGCACATCCGGGTGTGACATAAAAGGGGCTGCCTCACTCCAATATATACTGTAGATACGAAAAAGGAAATGACTTGACACTTGAATAAGGCTGCAAAGAAAATTGGTAGTACAGTGTGTTCGGGTTGAGTCCAAAACAAAACTGAGTTTACAATCAGCAGCATCATCTGGGTTTTAAGGCAGGTTGGTGGAAATGACATCATCGGGGACACAAAACCGGAAGTAGTGACGTCTCCTGGTTCAGCCAGAATTTCTTGAGTTTGTTCTGAAGGAATAAAAAAAGAGAGGTTTGCTACACCCTGCCACCCCCTGGCTTGGCCTGGAATTACCTTCTTTTAGTCCTTCTAGCTGCCTGCCATGCACATGTGCGTGACAATATCTATTATTATAGACATATTAGAAATATATATATATATATATATATATATATATATATAACGAATTATAATGAATATATATAACGAATTATGGTAGCAAACCGAGGTTCCACTGTATATATATATATATATATATATATATATATATATATATATATATATATATACACACAGTGGAACCTCGGTTTGCGAGCATAATTCGCTCCAGGAACGTGCTCGCAATCCAAAGCACTCGTATATCAAAGTGAATTTCCCCATAAGAAATAATGAAAACTCAGATGATTCGTTCCACAACCCAAAACTATTCATATAAAAATGATTAATACAAAATATAAAGTAAAATACATCAAACAAATGAACCTGCACTTTACCTTTAAAAAGAATCATGGCTGGTGTGAGTGAGTTTCTAAACTCTTGTGGGATTCCACCCAATGGGACAGAAGAGCGTCCCAAAGCAATCGCAGTCTCCCAGCGCTGTAGCAGTTCGCCATATAAGTGCATCCAAAAAGATCGCAGACGTGCTATAAGCGCCTGTTGTCAATGGGTCATACAAGGAACATTATAAAGATCCCGCTGCAATAAATAACAGCGCTGTTGCTGTTTCAAGCTGAATAAAGCTGGTATTAAAGTACTGAGACTCAGCTTCGTGTTTTGGGGAGCAAGATGGGGACTCGCACTTCACAGCACACACACACACACACACAGTCACAATGCTGTAGTAAACAGAGAGACGCGCTGGGCGAGCAAGCGGGCGAGATAAGGAGAGAGAGAGAAGAACCATCAGCTCAGTTGTGATCACATGACGCTCAGCAGACAAAGTGTATCCATACTACTCGTATTGCAAGACATCGCTCGTTTATCAAGTCAAAATTTATTAAAAATTTTTGCTCGTCTTGCAAAACACTCGTAAACCAAGTTACTCGTAAACCAAGGTTCCACTGTATATATAAATTCCCGTTTTTACTCTAGAGTATACAGGGAGTTCCCCAAAACCTTTAACAGTGTTAATGTCCTTATTTTATTCTATATTTGCATACTGTCACAAACTCGACAAAAGCCACAGAAAGATTTGGGGCAGCCACCTATAAATTATTTCCTGGCTGCAAAATTGAACAAATTATCATATTGAGGTGTACAGATTGGAGTCCAGAACAGAACTGATTTGAAAAGGTCAAAATGGCGGTTTTAAAGGCAAGCAGAGGAAGTGATGTCATCGATGGGGCCAGACCCTGGAGTGGTATTATCAATGTGGGCCTGAACCTGAAGTGACATCACAAGCCATCCCCACCCCACCCCAACCGGAAGTGACATCTTTAGGGATGAGAACCGGAAGTGACATCGTCGATGAGGGCAGAAACCAGAATTGGTGTCACAAGGGCGAGGATCAGAAGTGATGATATCAATGGAGCTGGAACCTGAAGAGTCGTCATCGGGGTCAGGCAGAATTTCCTATTAAGAGAAGTGAAAGAAAGAGTCACTCCACTCTGCCACCCCCTGGTATGGTGCTGAATTGATCGCATTCAGACCCTTTAGCTGCCTCCCATGTGCACATGTGTGACATATATATATATATATATATATATATATATATATATATATATATATATATATATATATATATATATATATATATATATATATATATATATATGTGTTTATCAGAAGTCATCATAAGCTTTTTGTGTGGAAAATGATTAAATGAATCAACTTTCTAGGTTAAGCAACACATTGCATTAAAATGACTGCTGAATCCTATTCATAATTTAACTGTACAGTTATACAAGAGATAAAAATAAAAGTTGTTGTGTTTCTCAGGCCTGCCGGCGTCTGCAGTGCTCTAATCTGTCGGAGGCCCAAAACTGTCCTGACTGCAGCTGAATACTTCTCAGATAGTCGCGGCATTTTGAGCCCGTAGTGTCCCCACAAAGCACAATGCCACATCTGGACTCACTTCTCTGTTTTGCCACATGATGGCGTGGTAGTGAAAATGGCGGAAAGATACCGCAGCAGACAGAAGCGTTTCTCAAGCATGTGGCACCCAGTAACTGTCTCTCGTGTTGCTGCACAGACGAATGAATCACTGGGGGCTTCGCTTATCTTGAGCTGCTGAGCTACCAAGTTGATAACAGTTTCCGCTGTTTATTCTCTCCCAGTGCCAAGTCTTCTCTCCCTGAACTCTGGCAGTTTGAACTTCACAGACTGGAGACATTGCGGTCAGGTGATTAGGAAGACACCCTGTGGATGGAGCCTTCTCAGTGCTGGATGTAGCTGTGTGACAGGACTCCTATGTCATTGCACAACTGAGATGCCAATGGAATAGAAGGACCAGAGGAAGAGAGAGCATCGCTGGGACAATACCTCCTCTGGGACGCTAGCGGGCAGCCCTCCTGGGCAGCTGTGGCACCACGGATTCCCAAAGGGCATGCTGGAGTTTGGTGCAGCCCTGTTGGGTTCCATGGGGACCCCAGAGCCCTATAGAGGATTTCCACCACACCTGGGAGTGATTCAAGACTAATCCTGATGAACCCACCTGGAGCTGAATAAAAGGAGCCGCCTCACTCCAGTCCGAGAACCATAGACGAGAGGAGGAAGATGAAGCTGGCCGGGTGAGGAGCGGAGGCAGAAGGAAAAGAAAGACAGAGTGTGTGTGTAGTGCTTTGATTTACTGTGTTGTGATGTGAGATTTTACATATAACTTGATAAATATTTTGTACGTCTTTTTGTAATTTAGGCAAAGCAATGTAATTTAGTGTTTACTAACCAAGCACCCCTACCCCCCCCCGACCCTTTTACAACTGAGTCTCTTTTCATTTTATGACAGAGTTGGGAGAGGATGTGTCTTAAAGCAGTTTAGCAAGTATTTCTCGGCTAAAGTCTTTCAACCCCCCCGAAAAGGAAGCCAGGATGTTTAATATACAGTTTGGGGGGTGGCCGGTGTTAAGATGTTCTATTTTTCCCATTGGTCAGAGGTATGGCTGTTTGGAATCGGCTTGGGTCAGAGGCCTGGAAGTACCATGATGTCCTATTGACTCTAGGGGTTGGACAGAACATCTATAAATGTACGTGCTTAACCTCACAATCTCTCTCTCTAACCAACATATGATGAAAGAAGCATCTCTCTTGCTAACCTGTGATGATGTAGACGTATCTTTCTCTTGCTCACAACTGAAGAAGACCATCACATCATGAACTGAAGAAAACACAATGAAGAGCACAGCTTCAGCCATTTTGAACAGACATGTGGCTAAAAGCTGAGCACCAATAATGCCTAAACTAGAGACATTAACTACTAGGTCTACTAAGTCTGTGTGCCAACAGAATTACACATCACGATTTAATCAGGTTGTATGGTTGCCAATATTCATATGTACTTTGCATTTTATTTTTTATGAATATTATCAGTAATTCATTTTATGTGCAACTTAACACCTGCTTCTTTTTACTACATCTAATTGCCTGAGGTTATAGATATAGAAAGGAAGGTGGGGAGAAGTTTTATACAATACCTTATAAACAGTGGTAAGTCTGTGAGATTAGGCATTCTAAGGCTACATAATACAAATAGGGGAAAGTAGATCTATATATATATATATATATATATATATATATATATATATATATATACACACACACAAATATCTCTACCAAGATAATACAGCAGGAAACTGAAAAAGTGCTCCCCTGCAGGAATAAATGTGTGTGGCAAACTTGTGCCACTGTTCCCATCTGAAATTGGGGAGTCGTCCACAGGCACTTTTCACTACACACTTTATAAACAGTTGTGGCCAGAGGTCTGTACTTGTTTGAGTGTCACATCTGGCACCTTGAGGCTCAGCACTATATAACTCGTCCTCCCCACTTAGTTGCCTGTATTCTATCTGGGGGGGGAGGAGGAGGAGGAGGAATGGGGCCGAGCACACAAACACCAAGTGTTTCTCACATGTGACACTTTGTAACTGACCTTCCATTGTAGGGGGTGTGTGGATGGCCAAAAAGGTATACCATGATTAAACTGCAAAAAGGGATAAAAACCAAAAGGGGGTTCTGGACCCCCTACTAAAAGGATAGTCAGTCCCTGTATTAAAACACAGCAAGAGCCACGTCTGCATACCAGGATGAACACCAGCACCATTTCCACTGGAGGCTCCACCACAGCTCTGCTTGATCTCCTGTTCAGTTTGCAGTTCGTTCCCCCCCTCTTGGACTGGGGGGGTGGTTAACGAGAGACACTCCGGCAGAAGGACCATTCTAGTGGCCTTAGTATTATATTGCTTCCTTTTGCAGATGACATGGTCCTGTTTGGCTTCTATGGACTGTGAACTCTAGGATGCAATGGGACAATTTGTGTGACAGAATATAAAAGGCAGCAGGGATGAGGATCAGCATCTCCAAACCTGAACATGTGGTCCTCTGTAGGACAGAAGGAGGGATGTACCCCGAGTGGGGAAGGAGTGACTGCTGCCAGATGAAGGTTAGCAACATTGGTGAAATCTGGTTCATATGTGGGGGTGGGGAGAAGTGGTCATGATATGGTTATGGAGAAGGAACAGTCAGAAGATGAACCACTTGATTCAGCAATCTACAACAACCTTACCTTCCTCTATGGTTAGGATCTTTAGGGTAAAGGATTGAAGAAGAAAAAAAAACCAACAGGGGATTTTTAGGTCAAAGTGGTAGAAATGAGCCTTCACCACAGCGTGGGCTGGGCATTCCCTTACAGACTGGGTGAGTATTGCATATGATGGAGGAGGTCATGGGTCACTAAGGAGAGCTGCTCACCATCCACAATGAAGGGGGTAATTGGAGTCTCGTTTTAAGAATCTGTTATGGTGCAGAGAGAGAGAGAGAGAGAGAGAGAGAGAGAGAGAGAGAGAGAGACACACACACACTATTCAGCCCACGACAGAATTTTCCAATACACACGTGGACAAAATTGTTGGTACCCTTCAGTCAAGGAAAGAAACTCACAATGGTCACAGAAATAACTAATCTGACAAATGTAATAAAAAAATTCTATGAAATTTAACCAATGAAAGTCAGACATTGATTTTCAACCATGCTTCTACAGAATTATTTAAAAAAATAAACTCATGAAACAGGCCTGGACAAAAATGGTACCCCTAACTTAATATTTTGTTGCACAACCTTTTGAGGCAATCACTGCAATCAAACGATTCCTGTAACTGTCAATGAGACTTCTGCACTTCTCAGCAGGTATTTTGGCCCACTTCTCATGAGCAAACTGCTCCAGTTGTCTCAGGTTTGAAGGGTGCCTTTTCCAGACGGTATGTTTCAGCTCTTTCCAAAGATGCTCAATAGGATTGAGATCAGGGCTCATAGAAGGCCACTTTAGAATAGTCCAATGTTTTCCTCTTAGCCATTCTTGGGTGTTCTTAGCTGTGTGTTTTGGGTCATTGTCCATGACCTGCGACTGAGACCAAGCTTTCTGACACTGGCCAGCACATTTCTCTCTAGAATCCCTTGATAGTCTTGAGATTTCATTGTACCCTGCACAGATTCAAGACACCCTGTGCCAGATGCAGCAAAGCAGCCCCAGAACATAACAGAGCCTCCTCCATGTTTCACAGAAGGGACAGTGTTCTTTTCTTGATATGCTTCATTTTTCCGTCTGTGAACATAGAGCTGATGTGCCTTGGCAAAAAGTTCAATTTTTGTCTCATCTGTCCATAGGATATTCTCCCAGAATCTTTGTGGCTTGTCCACATGTAGTTTGGCAAATTCCAGTCTGGCTTTTTTATGATTGGTTTTCAACAATGGTGTCCTCCTTGGTCATCTCCCATGAAGTCCACTTTGGCTCAAACAATGACGGATGGTGCGATCTGACACTGATGTTCCTTGAGCTTGAAGTTCACCTTGGATCTCTTTAGAAGTTTTTCTGGGCTCTTTTGTTACCATTCGTATTATCCGTCTCTTTGATTTGTCATCAATTATTCTCCTGCGGCCACGTCCAGGGAGGTTGGCTACAGTCCCATGGTTCTTAAATTTCTGAATATGTGCAACTGTAGTCACAGGAACATCAAGCTGCTTCGAGATGGTCTTATAGCCTTTACCTGTGACATGCTTGTCTATAATTTTCTTTCTAATCTCCTGAGACAATTCTTTCCTTCGCTTTCTCAGGTCCATGTTGAGTGTGGTACACACCATGTCACCAAACACGGGGACTACCTGGAGCCCTATATATAGGTCCACTGACTGATTACAAGATTGTAGACACCTGTGATGCTAATTAGTGGACACACCTTGGATTAACATGTCCCTTCGGTCACATTATTTTCAGTCTTTTCTAGGGGTACCATCATTTTTGTCCAGGTCTGTTTCACGATTTTTTTTTTAATTCTTTTGAAGCATGGTTGAAAAGCAATGTCTGACTTTCATTGGTTAAATTTCATAGAATTATTACTTTTGTCAGATTAAAGTTATTTGTGACCATTTTGGAGTTTCTTTCATTGACTGAAGGGTAAGAACAATTTTGTCCACATGTGTGGACAGTAGCTAGTAGCTAACAAAGGTAAAAATAGGGGAGGAATATCTTCAAAACAAAAAAAAAAAAAAAAAAGTCCATGACCTGTGCTGGCAGCACTAGGGATATCTGCACCCACAGGGACAGAAGGTGCATAGGAAGCCTTAAGAGATAGTGCTAGATGCTGCCAAGGAGTTCCAAGCAGGCCAACCCCAGAACCACTTAGTATAAAACCTAAGCAGCAGCTCTCTATTGAATATCCCTGTCCATTGGTGGTTCGATTACATAGAAAGTAGCAAACACTCTGAAACGTTAGTTAAGTAACCAAAAGCTTTTAATAAAACCACAGATTCACTTTTTGAGAGAGTTCAGCCTCCACACAGCAAGTACAACCAAAATCAGGACCATCAACATGGCAGCTGCAGCTCCCAGCACCAGGTATCCAGTGGGATAAGTAGCTGTGGGAGGAAGACAAAGGACATTTATTCTCCAAGCCATACAGTGAAAGGATCAGCTAAAAAACACACAAGGTGCATTGTGGCTGAACCAAGCATAAGGACAAGGACAGCATACCTTCCTGCTCCAACATGGATGTCTTCACACCATCAGCCTTCATCACAACTGGACCACTGTGAAGGAGCACATTCTTCCTGGAGGAAGTTACTGGTGCCATCTTGTCTGCAGCTCTGCCCAATCCTTAAAACAGAAAGATTAGGGTTAGTTCAAAGACACCATTAGGATCCATCTTGGGGCAATAAAACTGCTTCCACTGCAATTAGCTAATCTGAAACATTGAGTTGAAGTTCCAAAAAAACTTAGTCAAACAAGACAACCTCTGGTCAATTCATTTGAATTAGGCTACTCACGTCTTGCAGGGCAGCTCTGAGTACAGGGGTCTGCTGCAGAAGGATAGCAGGCAGCAGCGACACAGTAGATGAAAATCTACAGAGAGAAGGGGAAGCAAGTTAAGGAAGAAACCAGACACTGAACTCCTAATCCGTTGTATTGCAGGACAATGGAATCAGCTACTCTTCAGAAAGAGGTCCCAGAAAATTTCATGAACCACAAGATTTAACACCAGTTTTCCCACCTTTTCAGCCAAGGCTTGCCGAGCTACAGGATCCACAAAAGCAAACATCTCAAACACGAATCTCTTGTAATGACTTGGGTAGGCCACTCCAGATGTGCTGTCCACAGTCACCAAGCTGGTCAAATAGTTGTCCCCCGTGTATGGGCACCTGGGCAAAGCAGACCCTCCAATAAGCACAGACCAGCCAACCTCTCCTCCACACCCTCATATTTGGGGGGTGGAAGCACCTACCCATTCACCAGAAGGCTCCACTGGGGCTGGCTGGAAGCAGAAGGTCCTGGGGTGACCCAGCAGTCCCCAAGAGTCAGAACAAGGTTAGGGTCACTCCTGTTCACGATGTGCACTTCCACAGCCACAGGATCCCTCAGAGTTTTGGTCACTGGGTAGTCAGCATCCACATAGTAGGAGCCATAAGATGAATCTGTCCATGGAAAGGAGGAGGGGCAATAACTTAGGACCCTCAAGCACCCTAACCACAAAAGCCTGGTGGATTTGGAGATCAAAAGAACCTTCAAGACATTCTGGTATTGATCACCAAGTCAAACTATTTGGGACCCCACCCCCTACAGTACCTGTTGCAATGACCAATTCCAGGTCAAATGGCCCTTGCTCTACTACAGGAAGAGGTGGCGCCACAGTATACACCTCAGCCTCCACTTGCACATCCTGGCTTCCCGAGTAGGTGCACTGGAAGAATAACCTGAGGAGAGAACCACCACATCATAGCAGGTAGAGCACATTTAGGGTTAGAGGAAGCAGCTTCAGAAGCCTTACTTGTAGACACTGTCCCTGGTGATGGAGCCCTCTGGACCAGTCCTCACAGTGATGGCAGCAGACATGGTGTTCTGGTAGGTCACATTGCCTCCAGCCAGCTGAAACAGACATTACAACCACTGTCATCACAATTAGTAGGGGACAGCATTGCCTTTCTATTGTTTTTATGGTGAATACTTGAACAAACCCCACCCCCTTTACAAGGTCAAAGCAGTCAGTCAAGTTATGTTAGCTATTGGTGTGTGATCTCAAGTGCTGAGAGAGATTTCAGACTAAAGAGCTCACTGCTGCTAAACATCCCCCTGATGGGGTCTCACCTGAACTGTGCTGCCACAGGCACTGACTGGAAACTGGTACATGACAAAGCTGGACAGGCTGGTCACAGGGCTGCAGCTGGGGGAACTGCTGTCCACCAACTGGATGGACCCGAGATCCAAGGGAGGAAGGGTCACCTTCTCAGACACCACCACCACAAACTGGCCATCCAGGGTGCACTGCACAGTCACTGGCCAAAGCAAAACACAAGCATGAATATCCAGTAGCAGCCACCTTTGCTCACTCACACCCCACAACCACTCACCATCATTGGCATAGTAGCATGGACTGGTGCTGCTGCTTGAATCATAGCAACAGTTGTTGGCTTCGCAGTCTGCTTGAGTGATGGATGAAGACCCTCCACAAGGTAGCTTTTCACTGGCTGTAACTGCACACCTCTCAACGACACTCCCAGATCGGCGAGCTGTGATGGCCAAAAAGCCCATTTAGAAGATGGGAGAGACTCAGGGTGCCAACCCAGAAAATCAGCATACCTGGCTTAGGGCATGTGAATGCTTTTACATTTGATCGAGATCCAACAGCAATGGTCACGACATACTGGGAGCCCTAAACAGAACAGTAGAGGCTCAAAAACAAAAATACAAGATACACAGCTGGAGAAAAAACGTCTGCCAACCGCTAAAGCGTCGGCGCTACTCACCTGCTCAGACACGTGAGCGTACGATGAAGAAAAGGGGACCGTCAGTGTGGTGCGGCCAGATATTACACGAAGGACGACTCCTGGGAGATCTTTGGTCACTTTTACCAGTCCACCTCTCGTCTCTGGAAAAAAAAAAAAATTAAAAAAAAAAAAAAATATGCCAACATTCTAACGAAGTTTCGGAGTCCCAGTGGTCGAAGGAACACCACACTCACTCTGGAGAAAAACGAACGAAGAACCAGCAAATGACAGCGTCATCGCGTTTTCGTCGCATTTCTTAGTCAAGTCCCCTGACCGAGACAAGGCAAAATGAGCGCCCGGCAGCGAAACTACCAACCAGAAAAGACACCAACGATCCAAACGCGGCATGCTGTAAATGAGCCAAACAGTAACACAACATAAACAAGAGAGCGCGCGCGCGGGTTTAAATAATGTGCGGCGGCGCTCGCAGGTGACTCGTTAGTGAGAAGGCGCGAGAATGGAGCGCAGGAAATGGGTGGCACTCCAGCTTTATTGGGCAATCAGCACGTCACTGCATCGGACTGATCGACCGCGTAGAAGTAACCGCTCTGCAGGGCGATCTGTCTGTTAATTTAATGAGGGAAATCAACATCAAGGAAGAAAAGAAGATGAGAGACATGACAGTTGCGCGTATTTCTTAAAAGTGGCATTATAAAATAGACGGTTGGGGAATGAGCCGTTGTTAAGTATTGGCTTCCTTACTTACTTACTCTTGTCATATAATACGCTGTTGGGATGCTGAGGTATGGATTACATTTTTTGTTTGATATTTTATCCGGATATGAATTTATTCCAAGGACATAACTCCTTTTCTGTCTGAATCTCTCGGTATTCACGGTGTTCTTCTCGGTACTTTTCAATCACCCTTAATTCCAGACATTTTTTTTTTTATTATTTGGGATACCTTGTTTAATTTGTTTTTGAAGTCCATACCATCGGAGGTGTATTGGTATGGTTTCCTTCTTCAAGTGGTTTTATTTTGAGATTCTGTTTATTTATTCATTTTTCTTATCCTGTCTCTTTTGGGTTTTCCTGCCGCTCATGACAAACACTTCATTTCAACTGGTGTTAATTTAGACCCTTGTTTGTCCTTTAAAGTACCCAAGGTTCTGAAGCATATATTGTTGGCACAAATATGGCTTTATAAAGGTACTAGACATTAAGCCCGTTACAATAACGGGCGCTAGAACAGCAGTGTATAAACATTAGGAACAGTCTATATTAAATGACAAGGGACCTTGACCTCATTCTGTTTCTTGTCTTATTATTTATTTTTTTTATCCAAAATATTTTTGCAAGAAACCTAAAGTAAAATAATAATAAAAATAAAATATAAACATATATGACAATACGGTAAGTATAATTAATATTGATTTAGTGCAAAACTTTGTAACAATATGTAATACACAAGATAGAAAGATTTTCTATTTTTTACCTCATGAAATTTTTCTATAAAATTTCATTATAGACAACATTTCTTGTAAATATTCTGTCTGAGTTTGTCAACAGTTTGCCTTGTTCAGGACCATCTACAACCAATTGACAACATCTGGAAAACTTCTAACTCTTGATAATGCAACATATAACTGACCGTGGATGAATACTGGTTCTGTCAAGTAAATGCCGACTGTTTTCTAAGGTTTGCTCTTCTGAGTCTTTCTCTTTTAGCGTTTTTCTGACAGTCATTTCCTTTTCCTTCAATCAATCTATTTGCTCGTATTTTACTTTGTCTTTCAGCGTTTCTTTTGTTGATGTTTACTTGTTGAGCTGACCGTTCTAGGATTTGATTGTGTCTTTTGTGCTACTTGACGTGTCCCTTTTTTTTGGGTGGCATGTTGTTAGTAGATACGTCCGTAATATTTTCTCTTACAGTAATACTGGCTAGTATGTGACTGTAATATGCATCACTGTATAGTGTGCCTTTAATTTTCTCTGACCGTAATACTGGCTTTGATGTCCGTAACATGACTTTAATTTTCTGTTACAACAATGGGCAGAGTGTCCCCAGCAACTGATGTAATGTGTGGCGTGCTGCTGATAATCATGCCTGTGGCGTCTCCCCAGCAAGTACTGTGCAGTTTCCCAGCAAGTAATTTAATCTGTGCTGGCATGCATCTTATTATTGTATTTGTGGCGTCTCCCCAGCACCTGGTTTTATGTGCGCGGCCGCGACTACCCAATCAGCACTCTCCCCAGCAATGATGTCGTTTATTTGCTTATCATGTGAAGCCACGGCTAAGCCATTAACTGTGTGCCCAGTTTCCAGTGTGTGTGCGTCCACGGTGCCGTGTGCATGGGCGGGGCACGGTGCGATGTGCGGTGCGGCCCGCGCAAGCGCACTTCACCAGAAGACACACGCACACAGGGGTTTGATTAAAGAGGATACCTTCACTTTTAAACATCTATCTATCTGCTTTGTTTTTTTGTTTTTTTTTTTTTGTCTTTTGTAGTTGTTTTCTTTTTATCTAAATTAATATTTTCTGTTTTTCTTCTTGTTTTTCCTTTCTATGTTAATTGTTTTTACTTTTCTCTATATTTATTGTCATACCCTTTTTTTCTGGCTTGCTCTTCCATGATATTTTTTTACTTAGCAGGCATGGCTCACTTACTGCAATTAACGTTTTCTCTATTTATCTCATCTTATCTTTATATCTTTGATTTATACTACCCAAGCATACAATTAGATTCACACTATGGAAGAAAAGAAGATGAGAGACATGAGAATTAACCTAATGAGGTGCTTTGTCAAATTGTCGGTTTGAGTGAGATCAATTATTGAATTAATATGAATAAATCGGGTGGCACGGTGGCACAGTGGGTAGCTGCTTCGCAGTATGGAGACCTGGGTTTGTTTCCAGGGTCCTCCCTGCGTGGAGTTTGCATATTCTCTCCGTCCAAAGACATGCAGGTGAGGTGCATTGGCGATCCTAAATTGTCCCTAGTGTGTGTTTGGTGTGTGTGTGTGTGTCCTGCGGTGGGCTGGCACCCTGCCTAGGGTTTGTTCCTGCCTTGAGCCCCGTGCTGGATGAGATTGGCTAAAGCAGACCCCCGTGACCCTCTGTTAGGATATAGCGGGTTGGATAATGACTGACTGACTGACAGAAGAAATCAAGACGAAGAGGACTTGGATTTGTTTTATTATAAAGATCCTTAGCCGTTGTCTATGCTAATAAGCTTTATGATTTTTGGAAAAAACAAGTGTTTTCATCAGCTACATTTAATTTATTCATAGACATTCACAGATGAAATGATGTAGAAGACAAACGTCCTCCCTATAGCACCTTTGGCAATGAAACTGTGTGTGTGTACATGTGTGTGTGTGTGTCTGATGTACCTAAGTCATTCCTCAGTCTGTTTCAGTGAGTGCTCAGAAAGTTTCCCTGCACTAACACATCATCAGAGCACATGACTGCAGTCTCAGTGTCGTCGTGTCTTTTACATTTGCCTTTACTAATGTCGGAGAAAGCCGTTAATATTCTTTGCTCCTTCCTATATTACAGAGTGCCTTACATTTCATTTCATAACTTTACATCTCCTATTGCTATTCGGCTTATAATCCCAAGTGCCAGGTTTAAAAGAAGGGCTGCGGTGGCCTTTAGTCATCAAACATCAGAATTAGTTCACTGATGGACATCTAGGAGTTTCTTGACATTTCCCATCGTGTGAGTCTAAACTCCTGCTTTGGTTACTTTTCTTTAGTTCTGCTCTTAATGCCCCAGACATTCCTAGTATTATCATTCTCTTCATTAAATCATTGATAATCTTTACTCGTTTTCCTTGTTCTTTTGCACTTCTTCCATTCTACAGCACCAGCACCACCTGATCAAAGTCCCATGAAGCCCCCTGTGACGTCTCCATACCCCAACTCATTACAAGGTCCAGTGTGTCAGATCCTCCGAGATGTTCCTGCTTTTCCTCACTTCATCCTGTGTCCTGCCCTGAGGTGTCTGCGTTGTGCTCTTTTTGTTAAAGTGCAGGAGCCTCCAAATCTCTGAGCACGTCGACTGATTCTTCAATGGAGACTTTTCTCTAGCAGCCTGCTGAGCACTTCACTTCACTGATTAGGCAGAACTCCAGCTTTGCAGTGCGTTTTACCCTCATCTGATGTGGCTTTGTATTGTGAGGACAGAACAGCTTTAAGAGCCTAAGAGGGTGGACGAGCATCCCAGCTGCAATGAGGAATAATTTCTTGACCAGATGGGGCACCAGAATGGAAGGACAGAAGAGCTTGTGAGGTGGATGCTGGCCAGAGTAATATCATTGATGGACCAGTGGAAGTCAGGGGGATTGAACTGCTCCCTACCTCAAACAGCAGGTGACAGTGGTCCACTGGTTTCATCCCAGTTTGGACACCTGCAGGAGTGTTTGGGAGTTGGAGTCCAAAATTGCAACTCTTTTGGGGTCCTTTGGTACAAGCAGAGGGTGATTTTTGGGGTTCGGACCACCCTGCTTTCCATTTGAATTGGAAGTTCTATGACGTGTTCCTAATAGTCGGTGACTTTTATTTTCAGGTCACACTGATTACTGATATGACAGTTAAAGAATTCATGAACCTCCAGGACTCTCTTGATTTGAGCAGCACATTAGTCAGCCTTCACACAAAGCGGGGCATACGTTAAACTGAGTAGTTACCTAAGGACTAAAAGCTGATGTGAAGCAGATCGTTGGTATTGGTCTCACAGACCATTTTTTCTCTTACTATTTAACATAGAAATAATGATAGAAAATATGCACGAGAAGCATATTATTTAAAAATGCTTCTTTGATTCATCAGCAGCATCAAAATTTACAAACTTTCTAAGCATCCAGTCAGTTTGCAGTGCTTACTACAATCCATCCACTATCCATCCCGCTATATCCTAAATAAAGGGTCATGGGGGTGGGCTGGAGCCAATCCCAGCCAACACAGGGCGCAAGGCAGGGTATAAATCTCGGGCAGGGTGCCAGTCCACTGCAGGGCACACACACACACACACACACACACACACACACTAGGGACAATTTAAGACGACCAGTGCACCTAACCAGCATGTCTTCGGACTGTGGGAGGAAACCCACGCAGACACGGGGAGAACATGCAAACTTCACTCAGGGAGGACCCGGGAAGCAAACCCACAGGTCACCTAACTGCGAGTCAGCAGCACTACCACTGCGCCAGCATGCCACCCTGCTTACTACAATTGTGAAGATGATGTAAATAATAAGGTGGAAAATTTTAATACTAAGGTAAGAGCTACTGCTGATATAGTCACACTTGAAAAGACAGTTAAAAAATCTTCTAGCATTGTTACACCAAGAGTTTCTGATCTTAAGAGAACATGCTGGAGAGCTGAGCGTAAATGGAGGAAAACTAAACTAACTATCCAGTATGAGATACGGAAGGTTAAAATAACAGAATACAAAAACACAGTCTGTCTTGAGAGGCGCTGCTATTTCTCTAGATTTATAAATAACAATGCTGGTGAACCCAGAGTCTTATTCTCTACTATTGATCGTCTGCTAAACCAACTCACTGGAATGCCTCTAAAAATTTCCAGTGAAACTTGTGAGGCTATTGCTGTAGTGTATTCTTTAATCAAATAATTAATGATATTAGAAATAATATAATACATCTCCCCAACACTGATCCTCTTACACCCTGGTGCTTCATTAGAAACAAATTCAATTCTTTCACCAGGATAGATTTACCTGATATACAGTGGTGTGAAAAACTATTTGCCCCCTTCCTGATTTCTTCTTCTTTTGCATGTTTGTCACACAAAATGTTTCTGATCATCAAACACATTTAACCATTAGTCAAATATAACACAAGTAAACACAAAATGCAGTTTTTAAATGATGGTTTTTATTATTTAGGGAGAAAAAAAATCCAAACCTACATGACCCTGTGTGAAAAAGTAATTGCCCCCTGAACCTAATAACTGGTTGTGCCACCCTGAGCAGCAATAACTGCAATCAAGCGTTTGCGATAACTTGCAATGAGTCTTTTACGGCGCTCTGGAGGAATTTTGGCCCACTCATCTTTGCAGAATTGTTGTAATTCAGCTTTATTTGAGGGTTTTCTAGCATGAAGCGCCTTTTTAAGGTCATGCCATAGCATCTCTATTGGATTCAGGTCAGGACTTTGACTAGGCCACTCCAAAGTCTTCATTTTGTTTTGCTTCAGCCATTCAGAGGTGGATTTGCTGGTGTGTTTTGGGTCATTGTCCTGTTGCAGCACCCAAGATCGCTTCAGCTTGAGTTGACGAACAGATGGCCGGACATTCTCCTTCAGGATTTTTGGTAGACAGTAGAATTCATGGTTTAATCGATCACAGCAAGCCTTCCAGGTCCTGAAGCAGCAAAACAACCCCAGACCATCACACTACCACCACCATATTTTACTGTTGGTATGATGTTCTTTTTCTGAAATGCTGTGTTCCTTTTACGCCAGATGTAACGGGACATTTGCCTTCCAAAAAGTTCAACTTTTGTCTCATCAGTCCACAAGGTATTTTCCCAAAAGTCTTGGCAATCATTGAGATGTTTCTTAGCAAAATTGAGACGAGCCCTAATGTTCTTTTTGCTTAACAGTGGTTTGTGTCTTGGAAATCTGCCATGCAGGACGTTTTTGCAGACCAGTCTCTTTCTTATGGTGGAGTCGTGAACACTGACCTTAATTGATGCAAGTGAGGCCTGCAGTTCTTTAGACGTTGTCCTGGGGTCTTTTGTGACCTCTCGGATGAGTCGTCTCTGTGCTCTTGGGGTAATTTTGGTCGGCCGGCCATTCCTGGGAAGGTTCACCACTGTTCCATGTTTTTGCCATTTGTGGATAATGGCTCTCACTGTGGTTCGCTGGAGTCTCAAAGCTTTAGAAATGGCTTTATAACCTTTACCAGACTGATAGATCTCAATGACTTCTGTTCTCATTTGTTCCTGAATTTCTTTGGATCTTGGCATGATGTCTAGCTTTTGAGGTGCTTTTGGTCTACTTCTCTGTGTCAGGCAGCTCCTATTGAAGTGATTTCTTGATTGAAACAGGTGTGGCAGTAATCAGGCCTGGGGGTGGCTATGGAAATTTAACTCAGGTGTGATACACCACAGTTAGGTTCTTTTTGAACAAGGGGGCAATTACTTTTTCACACAGGGCCATGTAGGTTTGGATTTTTTTTTCTCCCTAAATAATAAAAACCGTCATTTAAAAACTACATTTTGTGTTTACTTGTGTTATATTTGACTAATGGTTAAATGTGTTTGATGATCAGAAACATTTTGTGTGACAAACATGCAAAAGAATAAGAAATCAGGAAGGGGGCAAATAGTTTTATATACAGTGGTGTGAAAAACTATTTCTCAACTGAGACCCTCCACCTGCGTCCCTGAACCAATACCAACAAGTTTTTTCAAAGAAGTATCTGGTGTGCTAATTGATCGTATTCTTCACATAGTAAACCTGTCATTAGTTAGGGGGGTCTTCCCAGACTGTCTTAGGACTGATGTAGTTAAAGGCCAGCTCAACAACGCCTCTGTTTATTCCCATTTCTAAACTGCCTTTCTTAACTAAAATCCTAGAGAAGGCCGTCATTATGCAGCTCAATGACCACCTCAATAAACCTGCTATTCTTGATAAATTTCAGTCAGGTTTCAGAACAAATCACAGCACAGAAACTGCACTCGTTAAAGTAGTAAATGATTTGCGAGTGAATGCAGACAGAGGCCATTTATCTGTTCTCATCCTCTTAGATCTGAGTGCTGCATTTGACACCATTGATCACAGTATTCTTAGAAATCAACTTAGTAAATGGGTGGGCCTCTCTGGCAGGGTCTTAAATTGGTTTGAATCCTACCTGACAGGTAGAAAATTCTTTGTTAGTTTTGGTATTTAGACTTCAATGGCACATCATATTCTATACGGTGGCCCACAAGGCTCTATCCTGGTCTACTGCTCTTTACGATTTACATGCTTCCGTTAGGTCAGATTATCTCAGGGCTTATCGTGAGTTATTACAGCTATGCTGATGACACACAGCTGTATTTTAACAATAGCACCTGATGACTTCGACTCTCTTGCTTCACTGACCCCAATTTCTCTCTTGTGTTTCTGAACAGATGAGTAGTAATTTTCTCAAACTAAATCAAGAGAAAGCAGAAATTTCAGTGATTGGAAATAAAGGATGTAATGAGAGTATTACAAATAAACTTGATGCCTTTGGATTAAAAGTCAAGTTAGAAGTAAAGAATTTTAAGGGTAACTATTGACTCGGACCTGAATTTTAAATCACATATTAATCGGATCACTAGGACACCATTTTTTCACCTTAGGAATATAGCAAATGTTAGACCTCTTATGACATTGTAAGATGCCGATAAATGAGTTTTCGGTCGACTAGATTACTGTAACGCACTCCTCTCAGGACTAACCAAGAAAGATATCAATCGATTGCGAGTGCAGAATGGAGCTGCTAGAATCCTAACTTGGAAAAGAAAATTGGAGCACATCTCTCCAGTTTTGATGTCACTGCACTGGTTACCGGTGTCTTTTAGAATTGACTTTTAAATACTGCTAATGGTTTATAAAGCCTTAAATCATCTGCTCCATCTTATATCTCAGAATGTCTGACACCTTACACTCCAAATCGCAACCTTAGATCTTCAAATGCGTGTCTACTTCGAATTCCAAGATCTAAACTTAAAAGTGGTGGTGAGGCGGGCGGCCTTCTGCTGTTATTGCACCTTAAATCTGGAATAGCGGACTGATAGAAATTTGCCAGGCTGATACGGTGGCGCTCTTTAAAACACGGCTGAAAACACATTACTTTAACATGGCTTTCTCAGTGCTTCAGTTGAGTTTAATCCTGATACTTTGTATATTCAATTAATTATCATTCATGGTAACCCAGCCACAGGGGAAGCACATACCAGTGTGTTTCTTTGTCCCATTCCCAAGCCCGGATAAATAGGGAGGGGTATCTGGTGTAAAATTTTGCCAAATCAATATGCAGACTACAAAAGATGATCCGCTGTGGTGACCCCTAACTGGAGCAGCCGGAAGAAGAAACATTATTATTCATGATGACTCCAATATCCGTACTAATGCCTATTTTCTGTTCTTATTCCGGTTTTTAATGATCTGCGCCACCACCTAATCAAAGCACCGTGATGTCCTTACACTGATGGATTAAAGGCCAGAGGTCCACATGACCGTCATCGTCAAGTCCTTCCATGTGAACCCTGAATACCATGAGGACTGACTGAGGTCATGTATGTCAGGTAGAATATCTTGTGGCCTCAGACCCCCTGCAGATTTTAATTTTTTTCTCCAGATGTGTGGAGTTTTTTTTTTTGTCCTCCCTGGCCATCAGACCTTACTTTTATTCTATGTTATTGTTCCATTTTGTAATTGTGTCTTTTTCATCATGTAAAGTACTTTTAGCTACTTTATGCTATTGTTCAGTTGACATGGTCCTGCTTTGGTCCTATGGTCTAAACTCCAGATAGCAATGGGACAGTTGGTGACTGAGTGTGAAGCAGCAGGGATGAGATCAGCAACCTCCAAACCTGAGCATGTGGTCCTCCACAAGACCAAAGGTGGGCTGTACTCTGAGTGGGAGAGGAATGACTGCTGCCAGTTGAAGGTTAGTAACAGTAGGGGAATCTTGTTCATGCTTAAGAGAAAAAAAAAAAAAAAAGGTCAGTTTTGATGTCACTACACTGGTTGCCTGTGTCATTCAGGATTGACTTTAAAATACTGCTTATGGTTTATAAAGCCTTAAATAATCTCGCTCCATCTTATATATCAGAATGCCTGACGCGTTATATTCTAAATCGTAACCATAGATCTTCAAATGAGTGTCTCCTTATAATTCCAAAAGCTAAACTTAAAAGAAGTGGTGAGGCGGCCTTCTGCTGCTATGCACCCAAAATCTGGAATAGCCTGCCAATAGGAATTCGCCAGGCAAATACAGTAGAGCACTTTAAAACACTGCTGAAAACACATGACTTTAACATGGCCTTTTTATAACTTCACTTTAACTTAATACTGATACTCTGTATGTTCAATTCATCATGATAACTATTCATGGTGGCTCTAAAATCCATACGGACCCCTACTCTCTTTTTCTGTTTCTTTTTCCAGTTTCTTTCTGGTGGCGGCCTGCGCCACCACCACCTACTCAAAGCATCATGATGCACCAACATTGATGGACTGAAAGCCAGAAGTCTACGTGACCATCATCATCAGGTCCTTCCATGAAAACCCTAAATACAAAGAGGACTGTTTGACTTATGTTAGGTAGATTGCCCAGAGGGGACTGGGCGGTCTCTTGGTCTGGAACCCCTACAGATTTTATTTTTTCCTCCAGCCTTTGGAGTTTTTTTTTGTTTTTTCTGTCCACCCTGGCCATCGGACCTTACTCTTATTCTATGTTAATGTTGACTTATGTTTAATCTTTTATTGTGTCTTCTATTTCTCTATTCATTTTGTAAAGCACTTTGAGCTACATTTTTTTTTGTATGAATATGTGCTATATAAATAAATGTTGATTGATACTGTTATGTAGAAGGAACGGAGTCAGAAGATGAAGCACTTGATTCAGCAAGCAATCTACAACCTTACCTCCCTCTATGGTGAGGATCTTTAGGTAAAGGAGGGGAAATTAGGGGATTGTAGGTGTAAGCAGCAGAAATGAGCCTCCACTACAAGATGGCTGGGCTCTCCCATAGAGTGGGTGAGAAGTGTATATGGGTGGGCTCCAAGGGGAACCGCTCACCATCCACAATGAAGGGGTGCTAATTGGAGTCATTTCAGGAATCTGCTATGGCCAAGGATCATGAAGACATCCCCAGGAACACAAGGGAGATTAACTCCAAGACTGGGTGGGAATGCCTTGTGATCCAATAGCACACACAGACAGACAGACAGACAGACAGAGAGAGAGAGAGAGAGAGAGAGAGACTGACTTCTGGTCTAAAACTATTCAACCCACAACAGAATATTCCAACTGGTAGCTTGAAATCGTGGGGTGGTGGGTGGGGAAAGAAAACACCCCCATACTGTGTCCACCATGACCCGTGCTGGCAGCACGAGGGATATCTGCACCCACAGGAACAGAAGATGCATAGGAAGCATTAAGGGATGGTGGAAGATGTGGCCAAGGAATTGTGAGCAGGCCAACACCACTCTGTATACAACCAAAGCAGCAGCCCTTTATTGAAAACACCCCCACCCAATCTGTTGGTGGGTCTTCGATTAAACAGAAAGTCCAAACAAAAAAAAAATAAATAAAAACCTTAGGGTTCAGGAGAAGAGGAAAACCACCTACTCACAATTGCGGTCGTTATTTTGTTATGAGTCAAAAGATGAAACACTTGATCCAGCAATCTACATCCTCAGCTTCACCTGTGGTTAGAACCTATAGGTCAGTACTGAATATCAGGAGAATGTAGGTATTAGCAGCTGAAATAATCCGTCACCACAGCATGGCTGGGCTATCCCTTTACATACTGGGTGAGAAGTGCTGGGGCTGCAAAGACAGCTACTCGCCCTCCACAATGAAGGGGGGCTAATGAGTCATTTCAGGCATCTGCTACAGATCCTGGAGGCCTCCACGTGGAGGGTTTTACAGGCACAAGAAGCCAGGAGGAGACTCCAGGCATGAGAGAGAGCGCGATCAAGATTGGAAGGGAATGCCTTGTGATCCAAGATGCCAAGTTTGGCTTGGCAAATAGACAAGCCCTTGTGACTACTGAACTCAAAACAGAATCAGATAGTCCAACTCTGTGCAAATCTTTTTAGAGGGAGGAAGGGAAAAAAAAAACCCTCAAGACATGTGGTGGAAGCAATAGGGGTATCTGAACCCATCACAGGAACCAAAAGGTGGATAGGAAGCATTCGATGGTGGTAGTTGCTGCCAAGTTAGGAGCAGACCAACCCCAAAAATTCCACTTTGTATAAAACAAAAACAGCAGCCCACTCAGGAATACAAGCCACCCACTCCATGCTAGTTGCAGAATTCAATGACCCACTCAAAAAGAAACTCCAGTACACTATTCAAGTAAATGAATTTATTAAAAAATTTCAGATTCACTTTTGCCAGTTCAGCCTCCGCCCAGCAAGTACAATCAAAATCAGGACCACCATCAACATGGCAGCTGCAGCCCCCAGCACTAGGTATCCAGCTGGAAGAGAGGCTGTGGAAGGAAGACGAAGGACATTTACTCTCCAAACCATATAGTGAAAGGATCAGCTAAACACATGAGGTGCATTGTGGCCGAATCCAGCATTAGGACAAGGACAGCATACCTTCCTGCTCCAACATGGATGTCTTCACACCATCAGCCTTCATCACAACTGGACCACTGTGAAGGAGCACATTCTTCCTGGAGGAAGTTACTGGTGCCATGTTGTCTGCAGCTCTGCCAGATCCTGAAGACAAAATGGTAGTATTAGTTCAAAGAAGCCATTAGGGTCCAACTTAAGCAAAACACACTACTTCCACTGCTCTAGCCAAGCATCTGAAAACATGTAATCAATGTTCTACAAAGCCAGTAGTAAATATGACAGCATCTCCGGTCAATTAATTTGAAGTACTCACTTCTTGCAGGGCAGCTCTGAGTACAGGGGTCTGCTTCAGAGGGATAGCAAGCAGCAGCGACACAGTAGATGAAAATCTACAGAGAAAAGCACATCAGGAAGGAAAAACCTACAACTCCAGGACAATAGAATCAGCTACTCTCCAAAATAGAGGGCCCAGAGAATTTCCATGAACCACAAGATTAAACACCACCACAGTATTCCTACCTTTTCAGCCAAAGCTTTCTGATCTACAGGATCCACAAAAGCAAACATCTCAAAAACAAATCTCTTGTAATGACTTGGGTAGGCCACTCCAGATGTGCTGTCCACAGTCACCAAGCTGGTCAAATAGTTGTCTCCTGTGTATGGACACCTGGACAAAACGGATCCCTTAATTAGGGATGAACAGCCAACCTCTCCTCCCCACCATCTCACAAGGGGCACCTACCCATTCACCAGCAGGCTCCATTGGGGCTGGCTGGAAGCCGAAGGTCCTGGGGTGACCCAGCAATCCCCAAGAGTCAGCACAAGGTTAGGGTCAGTCCTGTTCATGATGTGCACTTCCACAGCCACAGGGTCCCTCAGAGTTTTGGTCACTGGGTAGTCAGCATTCACAAAGTAGGAGCCATAGGAGGTATCTGGCCATGGAGAGAAGGTAGAATTACCTAGCTGAAACATCACACCATCACTACATGATCTTCATAGCACAAAGGTCAACCAAGTCACTCAGAGAACGATCAGCCCGTCAAGCCAATTAGTGACCGCCACACCCCATGCAGTACCTGTTGCAATGACCAATTCCAGGTCAAAGGGCCCTTGCTCCACTACTGGAAGAGGTGGCGCCACAGTATACACCTCAGCCTCCACTTGCACATCCTGGCTTCCCGAGTAGGTGCACTGGAAGAATAACCTGAGGAGAGAAACACCACATCATAGCAGGTAGAGCACATTTAGGGTCAGAGGAAGCAGGTTCAGAGGCCTTACTTGTAGACACTGTCCCTGGTGATGGAGCCCATTGGACCAGTCCTCACAATGATGGTGGCAGACATGGTGTTCTGGTAGGTCACATTGCCACCAGCCAGCTGAAACAGGGATATTAGAATCATTGCTGTTACCAAGATTGGTAGGTGGCGATAGCAGCATTGCCTTTCTAGTTTGCATTTGGATCAATACTTGTCAAGGGGGCAGAGATTCTAAAAGTGTAGAGCATTCCTTACTTGCAGTAGATGGATAATTGGATCACAACACATTGTTTTTAGCCTAAAATCTTAGGCAACACAACCACCACTGGGCACATTCCCCAGATTGTCTCACCTGAACTGTGCTGCCACAGGCACGGACTGGAAACTGGTACATGACAAAGCTGGACAGCCTGGTCACAGGGCTGCAGCTGGAGGAACTACTGTCAACCAACTGAAGGGACCCAAGATCCAGGGGAGGAAGGGTCACATTCTCAGACACCACCACCACAAACTGGCCATCCAGGGTGCACTGCACAGTCACTGGCCAAAGCAAACAAGCATGAATATCCAGTAGCAGCCACCTTTACTCACTCACAAACCCAACCAACCACCCACCATCATTGGCATAGTAGCATTGACTGGTGCTGCTGCTTGAATCGTAGCAACAGTTGTTGGCTTCACAGTCTGCTTGAGTGATGGATGAAGACCCTCCACAAGGGAGCTTCTCACTGGCTGCAACTGCACATCTCTCAGCAACACTCCCAGATCGGCGAGCTGCGACGGTCAAAAAGCCCATTCAGAAGATAGGCGAGACACTTGGGATGCCAACCCAGAAGAGCAACATACCTGGCTTATGGCATGTGAAGGTTTTCAGATTTGATCGAGATCCAATAGCAATAGTCACGACATACTGGGAGCCCTAAAGAGAACAAGAGACGTACAAAGCCAAACTAGCCGTTGTTTGCAGTTTTAAATCAAGCTGTGCATTTTGCAAAGAGTCGGCGCTACCCACCTGCTCAGACACGTGAGCGTACGATGAAGAAAAGGGGACCGTTAGTGTCATGCGACCAGAGATTACATGGAGGACGACTCCTTGGAGATCTTTAGTCACCTTCACCAGTCCACCTCGCGTCTCTGAAAAAGACAGAATAAAAAAAAATAAAAAAATTACTAGAAGTTACGGAGAAGTCCCAGTGGTCGATGGAACGACGCACTCACTCTGGAGAAAAACGAGCGGAGAACCAGCAAATGACAGCGTCATCGTGTCGTCCTCGCATTTCTTAGTCACGTCGCCTGACCAAGAAAAGACAAAATGAGCGCCCGGCATCCAAACGACGAGCCAAAAAAGACACCAACAATCCAAACGCGCCATACTGCTAAAGAATCAAACAGGAACACAACATGAACAAGAGAGAGCGCGCGGGTTTAAATCATGGGCGGCGGCGCGCGCAGGTGACTCGTTAGTGAGAAGGCGCGAGAATGGAGCGCGGGAAATGGATGACACTCCATCTGCACGTGCGGCTTTATTGAGCAATCAGCACGTCACAGCATCGTATTGATCGACCGCGTAGAAGTGACCCCTCTGTAGGGCGATGTGTCAGTTAATTTAATGAGGGAAATCAATAAACATCAAGAAAGAAAAGAAGATGAGAGACATGACAGTTGCGCGTATTTTTTAAAAGAGGCATTATAAAATAGACGGTTGGGGAATGAGCCGTTGTTAAGTACTGGCTTGCTTCCTTACTCTTGTCACACAATACGGTGTTGGGATGCTGAGCCATAGATTATATTTTTTGTTTGATATTTTATCTGGATATGAATTTATTCCAAGGACATCTCTTCTTTTCTGGCTGAATCTCTCGGTATTCACGGTGTTCCTCTCGGTGCTTTTCTATCTCTCTTAATTCAAAGCAGTTTTTTATTCTTTTAGATACTGTACCTTGTTTAATTTGTTTTTGAAATCCATACCATCAGAGGTGTATTTTCGGTATGGTTTCATTTCAAGTGGTTTCATTTTGACATTCTGTTTATTTATTCATTTTTCTTATCCTGTCTCTTTTGGGGTTTCCTGCCGCTCATGACAAACAGTTCATTTCAACTGGTGTTAATGTAGACCCTTGTTTTTCTATTGTAGTATAGGTTCTGAAGCATATATTGTTGGCACAAATATGGTTTTATAAAGGTATACCTTCACTTTTTCTATCTGCTTTGTTTTTTTATTCTCTTTGTAGTTGTTTCTTTTATCTAAACTCATATTTTCTGTTTTTCTTCTTGTTCTTTCTTTTTTATGTTAATTGTTTTTACTTTTCTATATATTTATTGTCATACCCTTTTTTTTTTTTTTTTGCTTGCTCTTCCATGATATTTTTTTTGTCTTAGCAGGCATGGCTCACTTATTGCAATTAGCGTTTTCTCTATTTATCTCAAATTTTGGGTCGATATTGGAGTTGATTTATAATACCCAAGCAAACAATTACATTCACACTATGGAAAAAAAGAAGATGAAAGACATGAGCATTAATCTAAAGAGGTGCTTCGTCAAATTGTCGGTTTGAGTGAGATCCGTTATTTAAGTAATATGGATAAATCAGGTGGCACGGTGGCACAGTGGGTAGCTGCCTCGCAGTATGGAGACCTGGGTTTGTTTCCAGGGTCCTCCCTGCGTGGAGTTTGCATATTCTCTCCATCCAAAGACATGCTGGTGAGGTGCACTGGCGATCCTAAATTGTCCCTCGTGTGTGTTTGGTGTATGGGTTTGTGTCCTGCGGTGGGGTGGCACCCTGCCTCGGGTTTGTTCCTGCCTTGCACCCCGTGCTGGATGAGATTGGCTAAAGCAGACCCCCGTGACCCTCTGTTAGGATATAGCGGGTTGGATAATGACTGACTGACAGAAGAAATCAAGACGAAGAGGACTTGGATTTGTTTTATTATAAAGATACTTAGCTGTTGTCTATGCTAATAAGCTTTATGATTTTTGGAAAAACAAGTGTTTTCATCAGCTACATTTAATTTATTCATAGAAATTCACAGATGAAATAATGTAGAAGACAAACGTCCTCCCTATAGCACCTTTGGCAATGAAACTGTGCGTGTGTGTGTGGCTGGTGTACCTAAGTCATTCCTCAGTCTGTTTCAGTGAGTGCTCAGAATGTTTCCCAGCACTAACAGATCATCAGAGCACATGACTGCAGTCTCAGCGTCGTCGTGTCTTTTAAATTTCCCTTTACTAATGTCGGAGAAAGCCGTTAATATTCTTTGCTCCTTCCTATATTACAGAGTGCCTTACATTTCATTTCATAACCTTACATCTCCTATTGCTTTTCAGCTTATAATTCCAAGTGCCAGGTTTAAAAGAAGGGCTGCGGTGGCCTTTAGTCATCAAACATCAGAATTAGTTCACTGATGGACATCTAGGAGTTTCTTGACATTTCCCATCGTGTGAGTCTAAACTCCTGCTTTGGTTACTTTTCTTTAGTTCTGCTCTTAATGCCCCAGACATTACTAGTATTATCATTCTCTTCATTAAATCATTGATAATCTTTACTTGTTTTCTGTGTTCTTTTCCACTTCTTCCATTCTACAGCACCAGCACCACCTGATCAAAGTCCCGTGAAACCCCCTGTGACGTCTCCATAAGAGCGGATACCCCAACTCGTTTCCAGACTCAGTGTGTCAAATCCTCCGAGATTTTCCTGCTATTCCTCACTTCATCCTGTGTCCTGCCCTGCGGTGTCTGCGTTGTGCTCTTTTGGTTTCAGTGCAGGAGCCTCCAAATCTCTGAGCACGTCGACTGATTCTTCAGTGGAGACTTTTCTCTAGCAGCCTGCTGACCACTTCACTTCACTGATTAGGCAGAACTCCAGCTTTGCAGTGCGTTTGACCCTCATCTGTTGTGGCTTTGTATTGTAAGGACATAACAGCTTCACCACAAGAATTACCAGAGCCTACGAAAGAAACGCTTAAAAAAACTCGTAGATCCGTCCCACCTGAACTCTCGTGAACAGCGACGTTTGATTTCATATACATACAGAGATATAATCATATTAACGAGAACGTTTAGCACAGCGTTTCTCAACCTTTAAGTATTTGCGACCCGAGTTTTCATAACAGTTTTAATCGCCCCCCCCAACATTTTTTTTGAAATGTAGATGCATATTTTATTATACCTACTTAACTTTTATCGACATTTATCTAACTCTATATTTATTGTTCTAGTATCAGAATGTAGTTTAAGTTAATTTGTTTTGGTTTTAACGGATTTTTTTTTTTCTTCATATTTTTGATTCTTGTTTCGTTTTTTTTTTTCATATCTTTGCGCCCCCCTTTTTGTTACTTCTGGTCCCCCTACTGTGGCCCGCCCCACAGGCTGAAAACCACTGGGTTAACATCCAAAAAAATGTTAAAATAATCCTTTCAGTTTCTCGCTTATCCAGAGCAGGACACATGGAAACTGGAGCCGATCCCAGCCACAATAGTGTGGAAATGTGGAACAACACCTTGGGGCCTCGTTTATAAAGGTCGAAAATGAAAATACGGAAATGAAAAATAAATAGCTATTATTATTTTTACTATTATTGTTATAATAAATCCTGGCGTGCACACATTTCTACACAACGTATCTTTTATAGATCACAATCACCTTGTGAATGTGCGCCTCAAACCCTTCCTGGTTCCAACCTGAAGCAACCATATATGGATTCTGCTAATTAACCTCATACATATGCGACCACTGTGCTGCAAACCCTCATTGGCTGGTAGTCCAGCCACGTGACGCATCCCGTCGCGCGAGACAGAAGCGGTCTTTTCTAAATCAGAGGCAGGAAGTACACAAAACACGAACCCCAATCAATCAATCAATCAATCAATCAACATTTATTTATATAGCACATATTCATACAAAAAAATGTAGCTCAAAGTGCTTTACAAAATGAATAGAAAAATAGAAGACACAATAAAAAATAAACATAAGTCAACATTAATTAACATAGAATAAGAGTAAGGTCCGATGGCCAGGGTGGACAGAAAAACAAAAAACTCCAAAGGCTGGAGAAAAAATAAAATCTGTAGGGGTTCCAGACCAAGAGACCGCTCAGTCCCCTCTGGGCAATCTACCTAACATAAGTCAAACAGTCCTCTTTGTATTTAGGGTTTTCATGGAAGGACCTGATGATGATGGTCATGTAGACTTCTGGCTTTCAGTCCATCAATGTTGGTGCATCATGATGCTTTGAGTGGTTGGTGGTGGCGCAGGCCGCCACCACAAAGAAACTGGAAAAAGAAACAGAAGAGAGAGTTGGGGTCAGTATGGATTTTGGAGCCACTGTGAATAGTTATTATGAGGAATTGAACATACAGAGTATTAGGATTAAGTTAAAGTGAAGTTATAAAAAGGCCATGTTAAAGTAATGTGTTTTCAGCAGTGTTTTATAGTGCTCTACTGTATTTGCTTGGTAAATTCCTATTGGCAGGCTATTCCAGATTTTAGGTGACTAACAGCAGAAGGCCGCCCGCCTCACCACTTCTTTTAAGTTTAGCTTTTGGAATTATAAGGAGACATTCATTTGAAGATCTAAGGTTACGATTTGGAATATAAAGTGTCAGGCATTGCGATATATAAGATGGAGCGAGAAAGGCTTGATGATGATGATAGTCAGTCCCCCCCAGTCTCCTTCTAGCCACTTGTGGCTTTGAGGTGGCATTAAGCTTATCGATCATTCCAAAGTTCGACACCCAGCATTGAACCCGCTTCATCTGTGGACTTAACACTCTCTATTGCACTCTCTATCTCTATCTCTGCTCCAACAATGATGGACGGATTAAAAGGCAGAAGTCTACGTGATCATCATCATCATCAAGCCCTTCCGTGAAAACCCTAAATCCAAAGAGGACTGTTTCATTTATGTTAGGTAGAATGCCCAGAGGGGACTGGGTGGTCTCATGGTCTGGAATACCTGCAGATTTTATTTTTTTCTCCAGCCGTCTGGAGTTTTTTGTTTTTTCTGTCCCCCCTGGCCATTGAACCTTACTCTTATTCGATGTTAATTAAGTTTGATTTATTTTGTTTTATAATTGTGTCTTTCATTTTTCTCTTCTTTAATATGTAAAGCATTTTGAGCTACTGTTTGTATGAAAATGTGCTATATAAATAAATGTTGTTGTTGTTGTTATTGGACACTAAAATTCCATCCATCCATCCATCCATCATCCAACCCACTATATCCTAACTACAGGGTCACGGGGGTCAGCTGGAGCCAATCCCAGCCAGCACAGGACACAAGGCAGGAAACATACCCCGGGCAGTACACCAGCCCACCGCAGGGCACTCACACACACATACACACGCACACCAAGCACACACTAAGGACAATTTAGGATCGCCAATGCACCCAACCCTTGCAGACACGGGGAGTACATGCAAACTCCACGCAGGGAGGACCCAGGAAGCGAACTCGGGTCTCCTAACTGCGAGGTGGCAGTGCTACCTACTGCACCGCCCCACTAAAATTCAATTTTCTAAAAATGTCTATTGTCATTACTGGAAGGGACATATTGGCTTCAATTCGAGAAGAACACAAGCCCAGAGAGTTGGCTCCCCCTACTGGACACATGGTGTTTGTTTTCTCCCTCTTTCATATTACGCTTAATAACAGCTTAATTTGTCTTGGACACTTTTCTATTTGTGCAGTGCCAGAAAAAGAGCTTGGGGTGAAAGGCAGTTTCTTGAGCCTCCTCTATGAAATTAGTGTATCTGAGCTGCTGAAGTGTGCCGAGACATTCCATCACAGGCTGCCGTCGTGTTTAGTTCCCCAGTAATATCACCGTCTCTTTTCCCTTTTCTTCCCCCATCTGAAGGTAGCATTTACGGCATGTTTGACCCATTTGGGCTAAAATGTTTCAATTGATTACACCCAATATAGACAACCCCAGAGTCAGCCCATCCACATTGTTATTATTTAGGAGGTCCATTCACCAAGTTATAGAAACTGACAAAGGTGAGCAACCACCGGCTTTACCACAAAGCAAGAAAACCTGGACATCAGACAAAGCTGACTTTACTTTATTGGACGTGGTAGAGATTACCAAATCAATTTTTGCAATTGGAACTTTAGGACATAAGCAGATCCGATACCATAATCACTTCACACATCTTTTGGAGTGGCACATTTACACAAACATCAGAGCTCCTGGTCGGAGTGCTCGTCTAGTTACCCTTCAGATTTCCACCAGGAGGGTCATCTGACATCCTAGTGTGCAGCGAGAAAATCAGAGTGACAGGGACACCTTCATGGAGTGTGTTAAGCTCTGGGAGATGTTGAACATTGAAGAGTCCATACTCTCAAAAGCCTTTAATAGTCTCCTGCTTAATAGCGAGGAGATATCTCAACATACATTGGACCACCTTATGCATTTAATAATGCAGAACTCCATGCCACCAACACTGTGCAAATGGAATCATAAAACTAGCTGACAATGTGACAATTCTGAGTCTGATACCTCAAGGTGAGGAGATTTACAGGCAGTCCTGTAACGTGATGGTCTTGAGTTATTTTGTCATTACAAGCACATCAAGACGATGGGAAGGGTGGTTGAGTTCCACAGACTCCCTTCTCCCTCCTTAAATTTTTGACAGTTTTGTAGACCACCATTTTCAACATTCTGAAGTGGGACAAGAACATCACCTCCATTGTTAAGAAAGCACAGATAGGTTGGCTTCCCAGTTATGACTCCTGCTAGTATTTAGGCTTCTACTGATCCCCCTAATCCCATCAGGCACCCCGGACGCTTACCACATGAACTTCTTCAATGACACAATAGCTAATGGTTCTACCTCAACTGATAATTTCATCAGAATCGTGAAGTGTGCTGAAAATAATTGTGGGTCTCCTCTCTAACGACGGTTAGATACCCCTACCTTGCAAGTGGACCTCCTTCTAACCTGGTGAGCTTGCAGTGATAACAAAACTCAACACCATCGAGACAGTAGAAATGGTGAATGACCTCGAAAGACCCCCCTCCTGCTTGTCCTCTCTCTGGAAATCACAGTGTCCATGGTGGAGTCTTTTACAATTTTGAAGACAACACTCTGAATTAGGAAAGGCACATCACCTCCAATATTAGGAAAGTGTAGATAGGTGGGCTTCCAGCTTAGTATTTAGGCTCCTGCTTATCTACTGAAAGCATTATGGACCCCAGGAGGTTGGCGCAGGTATTTATTAAATGCACAACAGCTAACGACTCTACCGCAATCAGTAATTCCATTAAAATCGCGAGGTTTGCAGATGATATGACAGTCGTGGGTCTCCACTCCAATGAAGATCAAACATCCTATATTTAACTGGACTGCCTTGAAGTATGGCGGTCATGAAAGAGCACAGAACTAAACCCCATCAAGATGGAGGGGACGGTTATCGACTGCTGCAGCCTTCCTCCTGGCTCTTTGGATATCAAGGGCCACCTTGTTTGACTTAATGTTTTGGAGATCACCGTTACCAACAGTCCAAAGTGAGAAAAGGACATCACCTGTACTGTTAGGAAGGCACAACTGTCGACATTTTCTGAGTCCATCTCCATTGGCTTCTATTCAGTCATCACCAGGGGGGCCTCATGTATAAACGATGCATACACTCCTTTCCATGACTAAAGACTAAACCTGGCGTAAAGCCACCCATATGTTCACGGCAGGGTCCCACCATTTCACAACCGTGTATGCACGTTTCTGCTCAAATGGGAGGCACCCAATATCAAAGCAGTGCTACTGTTTCTGTGTGGTTCCCCTTTCTTTTTTTACATTCAATCCCATGACACAGGCTTTATCAAATACACTGAAACGAATTGCTATTAATTTGTAATTTTTATTTGCTAAATTTAATTCACTTGATGGTAATCATTCTGTAACAATAGTGCACACAGCATGTCCAAACTGTTCCAATTTTAACTATTTTTTAAATCTTATTATTATTAATCATTTAATAGGATTAGCTGCTTTAGCGTCGTCACTCTCATTGCACTACTCAGAATATTTTAACCCACTATATCGGTTAGGTGGATTGGCGATTCTAAATTGGCCCTAGTGTGTGCTTGGTGTGTGGGTGTGTTTGTGTGTGTCCTGCGGTGGGTTGGCACCCTGCCCAGGATTGGTTCCTGCCTTGTGCCCTGTGTTGGCTGGGATTGGCTCCAGCGGACCCCCGTGACCCTATTCGGATTCAGCGGGTTAGAAAATGGATGGATGGATGGATATATCGGAGTGTGGAGTCACAGCAGCTGACCAGACAGCTCTATGACAGGTTGTGTCGAGAGCGCAGAGGATTATGGGATACAGCTTCCAGCCCTGGAGGACATTTATAGCGCATACTGCCTCAGGAAAGCCCCCAGCATCTGTATGGATTCCATGCAGCAATGCCACAGTCTATTTGAACTTTCTCCATACCGTATGGCAAACATTTCAAAGCCTTTCCTGTAGGGACCTCGCGGTTCAGAAACAGTTTGAGTGCGTTTAGAGCTCTTGGGATTAATCAGTCCATCAAGTTCTCCTGGCAGACCTGTTGGTACTTAGGATTACGATGACCTCACTGGAAACCTGCACTAAAACTGTAATATTACACAGCCTGAGTTACTTTATGAAGCATCTGCACCATCTGCACGTGGACAAAATTGTTGGTACCCTTCAGTCAATGAAAGAAAAACTCAAAATGGTCACAGAAATAACTTTAATCTGACAAAAGTAATAATAAATAAAAATTCGATGAAATATAACTAATAAAAGTCAGACATTGCTTTTCAACCATGCTTCAACAGAATTATTTAAAAAAATAAACTCATGAAACAGGCCTGGACAAAAATGATGGTACCCTAGAAAAGCCTGAAAATAATGTGACCAAAGGGACATGTTAATCCAAGGTGTGTCCACTAATTAGCATCACAGGTGTCTACAATCTTGTAATCAGTCAGTGGACCTTTATATAGGGCTCCAGGTAGTCACTGTGTTGTTTGGTGACATGGTGTGTACCACACTCAACATGGACCAGAGGAAGCGAAGGAAAGAGTTGTCTCAGGAGATTAGAAAGAAAATTATAGACAAGCATGTCACAGGTAAAGGCTATAAGACCATCTCGAAGCAGCTTGATGTTCCTGTGACTCCAGTTGCACATATTATTCAGAAATTTAAGATCCATGGGACTGTAGCCAACCTCCCTGGACGTGGCCGCAGGAGAATAATTGATGACAAATCAAAGAGACGGATAATACAAATGGTAACAAAAGAGCCCAGAAAAACTTCTAAAGAGATCCAAGGTGAACTTCAAGCTCAAGGAACATCAGTGTCAGATCGCACCATCCGTCGTTGTTTGAGCCAAAGTGGACTTCATGGGAGACGACCAAGGAGGACACCATTGTTGAAAACAAATCATAAAAAAGCCAGACTGGAATTTGCCAAAACTACATGTGGACAAGCCACAAAGATTCTGGGAGAATGTCCTATGGACAGATGAGACAAAAATTGAACTTTTTGCCAAGGCACATCAGCTCTATGTTCACAGACGGAAAAATGAAGCATATCAAGAAAAGAACACTGTCCCTTCTGTGAAACATGGAGGAGGCTCTGTTATGTTCTGGGGCTTCTTTGCTGCATCTGGCACAGGGTGTCTTGAATCTGTGCAGGGTACAATGAAATCTCAAGACTATCAAGGGATTCTAGAGAGAAATGTGCTGGCCAGTGTCAGAAAGCTTGGTCTCAGTCGCAGGTCATGGACAATGACCCGAAACACACAGCTAAGAACACCCAAGAATGGCTAAGAGGAAAACATTGGACTATTCTAAAGTGGCCTTCTATGAGCCCTGACCTCAATCCTATTGAGCATCTTTGGAAAGAGCTGAAACATGCCGTCTGGAAAAGGCACCCTTCAAACCTGAGACCACTGGAGCAGTTTGCTCATGAGGAGTGGGCCAAAATACCTGCTGAGAAGTGCAGAAGTCTCATTGACAGTTACAGGAATCGTTTGATTGCAGTGATTGCCTCAAAAGGTTGTGCAACAAAATATTAAGTTAGGGGTACCATCATGTTTGTCCAGGCCTGTTTCATGAGTTTATTTTTTTAAATAATTCTGTTGAAGCATCGTTGAAAATCAATGTCTGACTTTCATTGGTTAAATTTCATAGAATTTTTATTGATTATTACTTTTGTCAGATTAAAGTTATTTCTGTGACCATTGTGAGTTTTTCTTTCATTGACTGAAGGGTACCAACAATTTTGTCCACGTGTGAAGTTTACATGGAAATTGGAGTTATGCTTTCATATTTTTTTAATCTTATTAATTAATCATTTAATAGGAAAAAAAAAGCTTATGGAAAAGCTGCATATTAAATCTCTTTGTACCATACACTGACAAGGAAGGACTTCAGTTCAATTCAGTAGAACAGAGCGCGCATTTACAGATGATGAGGAATGGCTTCTAAGTCAACTCAGATTTCCAGGCGCTATCCTCTCTGAGCTCTGTGCTGTTAGAATACTAGGATGTATACTTGAGATCACTTTTCAGATGAAATGCATTAAAGCAGTGGCTCTCAAATTGTGGGGTGGGGCGAAGGAACAAAAAAGGGGGGCGCGAAGATGTGGAAGAAAGAAAACAAGAATCGAAAATATGAAAAAAAAACATCTATTGACACCAAAACAAGTTAAACTACATTCTGATACTAGAAAAATAGAGTTAGATACATGTCGATAAAAGTTAAGTAGGTATAATAAAATATGCATCTATGATATATCATTAATTAAAAAAGAACAAATTGGTTTTAGTGGGCTCCTTTCAAAAAAATGTTAGGGGGTGCGATTAAAACTGTTATGAAAACTCAAGTCGCACATACTTAAAGGTTGAGAAACGCTGGCATAAAAGTATGTATGTGACATAAAGATACATTGTTAACTTCATTTAAATAATGTATACTGTTAACAATTAAATATATGGGGTCACGGTGGCACAGCGGTAGCGATGAGCTGGTGCCCTATCCAGACCCTAGCTGGAATAATTAAACACGTATCATGAAGATTTTTCATCCATCCATCCATTATCCAACCCGCTATAATCCTAACACAGGGTCACGGGGGTCTGCTGGAGCCAATCCCAGCCAACACAGGGCACAAGGCAGGAAATGTCCCTTAACAGTTTTGAAGTTTACAGATGGCTTGACATTTAGTACAGGGCTCACTTATTGTGTGGCAATTGGTGACGTGGAGAAAGAAAAGGAAAGACAGGAATTGGGGGTTAGTACGTTGCTGCAATAAATTATTTCATCGAGTGTCGCACACGGCCCAGCAAGCATCTTACAGGAGGCAGGAACAATCTCTGGATGGGGTGCCAAGCTTGTCGCTACCACTACGGCCCCTAACATGCTTTAATTCCTGTCATCATGAAAATGATATCAAGCATACATCTTAGTATTCTAAAATGTTCAGAGGGCTGAACTATCATGAACGTAATGTCTTCTGAGTGGCAATCACTGCCTCTGTGCTCCTGCCTACGAAAGAGAAAGTCCGCATAAGAAGCACATAGAAGGCACAGCAGTTAACGTACTACTTACGTTACGATGGCATCTGTGAAACTCTAGTAAATTAAACATCGATTTTAAGATGAGCCTTGCGGTTTGTTTCCTGCCTTGTGCCCTGTGTTGTCTGGGATTGGCTGCAGCAGACCCCCCGGGACCCTGTAGTTAGGATATAGCGGGTTGGATAACGGATGGATTTTAAGATGAGGTTTATGACATTCTAATTTAATGACAAAATAAACTACGAGATTAAAAGTGGAAAATTGGACAATAAAGTTGACATTTCCACCTTTTTTTCTTCACTGTGATCCTATTTTTTTTTCCATTTCGACTTTAATCTCGACATAGACCTTTTTTTTCCCCCTTCACTGTGTCCCTAATGCACTCCCGTAGGACAGTCAGACAGTCGCATTTTCATGTCTACAGCGTGGTCCAGATCTAATTATGCAGATCCAGATCGTCTGGATGACTATGATTTATGTGGGCGGACGATTCCAGTTCGGCGTGATGTCGATTCTTCACGTCGTCAGTTCGCACACTTCTCCATGGTCCGGGATTAGTCGGGCAATTTTCTATGTCACAAACTTAGTAAGTTATAGCATAATGAAAATTGCATAATTAGATCTGGACCACCCTATACTTCAGCCATTTTCTGAACCTGAACTTTTGATTGCCACTCCATTACTTTCCTTTTGTTTCTCCTGCCACTGCCTAAGCCACCAAATGGCACTTTTTTCTTCACCAAGTAGGACCTCCACTTTGCATTTTTTTCATATGTGCTTTTTGCCATTGTCTTTTATTAAAAAAAAAACACTGAACGGAAGGGCCTATTTATATTGATTTGCATATTCAAATGGATGAAATTCTGGGAGGAGTCGGAGTGGAGCCCCAGGCGTGCGCCTTATAATTCACCTTGTTTGGGATTGACAAAGGGGAAGTGAAATGATCGATCGATAGACAGATACTTTATTAATCCCAAGGGGAAATTCACATAATCCAGCAGCAGCATACTGATACAAAACAATATTAAATTAAAGAGTGATAACAGACAGACAATAACTCTGTATAAGGTTACCGTTTACCCCCCGGTGTGGAAATGAGGAGTCGCATAGTGTGGGGTCTCCTCAGTCTGTCAGTGGAGCAGGACGGTGACAGCAATCTGTCACTCAAGCTGCTCCTCTGTCTGGAGAGGATTCAGATACGCACAATGTTACCCAGCTGAATACTGTGCTGCATGCGCACATTTCTGTCTATGTCCATGCGCCATGTTTTAGTGTGAATTCTACGCACCGTGTCATGCATTAGGCCCCAGGAGCACTCTGATGTTTTCTATCCCCTCTGCCTCCCCCATTTCCTCTGGTGACAACCAGTGCTTTCCTATGCTGAGAAGGGCACTGGCAAGTGGTATTCATTGCCAGGATTAGGAATACAGTAAGTAAGACCACTGCAGACTCAACTCACCTAGACCACCCCTTTAGTCAGCAGATTAACAGCCCAGAACTGGTTCATTCTTTCCTGTAGATGCTCAGCTCCTACACAAACATTTCCAACAAAGAGTTCTTTCAAGTTGGTATTGGTACTTCTCGTTAGTTGGCACAACTCTGTGAACTCCACCGTACGGCACGTCTGTATCTTTAGTTTATTGCACTGAACCTTTTCACCTTTATGCCTTTGGAGGGTGTGGTCATCATCTTACAGTACTGTTACTCCATTTTTCTTTTCTGTTATTTAGTATTTTATGACATAGACCAGTTTCAGTTGGGCTGATATACCTCCAAATGTTCCGAGTCTGATAAAGCAGATATTCTTCTGTACTGTATCAGATTATTAACCGTTCTGAAAAACTGCTTATTGGCGAGAATCGTTTGCCACATTCACAACAATCGTATGGCTTCTTGTGGAGGTTCATTTTTCCACAGGGGTTTCGAGTGCATACAATCGCACAGACATGAACCTCACTCCTTAGTCTTAACACAGAGCTGCACTGTTGAAGCTATCACGCCTGCTTGGTTTTCAGCAAGGGTTTCATGTAGCACCTGCATCGTTCCTAGTCAAGCTTCCTTCCTTAGTTTGTCATTAGTTCCACGGCACCCAAAATTTCTCATTGTTCTGTCCCACGTGCAGCATATTCTCTACATTTTAGGTGCTTTGTCTTTCCATTCCAAGGTGAGCGCTTGTGTATTTCTGAAGATGGCTGGTACAGGAGAATTGCTTGCCACATTAAGTACACTGTTATGGTTTATTACCTGTATAAACTATTTTAATGGCTATGAAAGTCACTGCTGTCTAGGAATCACTTGCCACATTCACAACACCAATATGGTGAGGACTGCAGGTAGTTTAAAACATTGACAACAACAAGGTTGCTTTCCAGTACAAAAAACTTTCAGGTTACTCTGTGCAAATCATTAGCTACATTCTAGACAACAGTACAATTTCACCACAGATGTAAATCTGAAATTGCTTTACATCTAAAAACCATTTGCCACATTCAGTATCAAAAGTGATTCCTCACTAAAGAGTAGTCAACTCTTTAAAATTAGAATCCTGTACCTCCTCCAGAACAGCAATAAGGCTTTCCGTCACTCTTTCCATGTTTGTAGACACATTAGGAAATCTGTTTGCCACACTTTCTCGAGTATGAATCTGTGTGTGCCTCCGCAAGCTACTACAGGAAGAGAATTTTTTGCCGCATTCAAAGCAGCAATAAGGTTTTTCTCCTGTGTGGATTCGAAGGTGGCTCTTAAGACTGGTTATTTGTGTGAATTGTTTGCCACATTCCAAACAGCAATGGGATTTAGTGTGGACTCTCATGTGGATATCAAGACTCTTCATGTCCGAGAAGTGCTTGCCACATTCAGAACAGCAATGTGGATTTTCATCAGTATGATTTTTTTTATGGCTATGAAGTCCACTGCTGGTGGAGAATCGTTTACCACATTCGGAACAACAATAAGGTTTCTCTCCCGTATGCACTCTGATGTGTTCTTGGAGGTGGCACTTTTGGAAGAATCGTTTCCCACATTCAGAACAGCAATGAGGCTTCTCTCCAGTATGAATTCTGATGTGCTGCTGAAGGTAGCATCGTTGCGAGAATCTCTTCCCACATTCTGAACAAGAATAAGGCTTCACTCCAGTATGAATTCCTCTGTGTTGATGGAGACTGCCGAGGTATGAGAATCGTTTGCCACACTCCGAGCAACAATGGGGTTTCTCTCCAGTGTGAACTCGCATGTGGCTATTAAGATACTTGATTTTTGAAAAATGCTTGCCACATTCAGAACAGTGATGAGGCTTTTCACCAGTGTGAATTACTTTATGGCTACAAAGCCTACTGCTGCTGGAGAATTGTTTACCACATTCAGAACAACAATACGGTTTCTCTCCAGTATGAACTCTGATGTGTTCTCGAAGGTGGCATTTTTGAAAAAATCTTTTCCCACACTCGGAACAGCAATGAGGTTTCTCGCCAGTATGAATTCTTCTATGTTTATGAAGAGTACCAACATGCGAGAAGCGTTTGCCACATTCCAGACAACAGTGAGGTTTCTCTCCAGTGTGAATTCTGATGTGACTCTGGAGATGACTCGCTTGCGAGAACTGTCTGCCACATTCAGTACAACAATAAGGTTTTTCTCCAGTGTGAAGTTTTACATGTTTATAAAGATTGCTGTCACTGGAAAAGCTTTTACCACATTCAGAACAGCAGTATGGTTTCTCTGCAGTATGAAGTTTCGCATGCCTCCGAAAACTGCTACTGGTGGAGAACTTTTTGCCACACTGAGAGCACACATAAGGTTTTTCTCCAGTGTGAATTCTTTTGTGGACCCGAAGATTACGAATCTGTGAAAATCGTTTACCACATTCTGAGCAGCAGTGGGGTTTCTCTCCAGTGTGAACGCTCATGTGGATGTTAAGACTCCTTCTGTTTGAGAATCGTTTGCCACATTTTAAACAATGACATTTGTCTCCTGTGTGAATTTGGACCTGTTCATAAACTTCTTGTTGATCAGCATTGATGGCTTCTGTCTGTGTTTGGTTGCCAGAAGGGTCAGAGCTGCACGGGACAGAGTCTCCCATCAAATTATCTGATCCGCTTGTCGATTTCTTCATTTTCTCGTCGTTCCATTTGTGTTGCAATTTGCATTGAGGAGAAATTTGAACAAACGAAGATATGGAGAGGCTGCCATTTCCATTTACATCTGAAATAACACAAAGAAAATTTCTTTTAAATGAATACACCATCATTAAAAAGATATGGGGGCTGAGATGACCCATGTAGTGAAGTAGGGGTACAGCTGTTCAGTAATTTATCCTAGCATACATAATTACAGGCACACCCCAAAAGTACACATGAAAAAAAAAAAAAAATAGTTTCTACTGGGCATTTTCAAGTAAATATTCTGAAAAATCATGGTTGCCCCATCTCTCTTTCCACAAAGGTCAGCAACGTGGGTGTTGCTTTAGATTCAAATCTGCCATTAGAGCCTCAAGTTAAAAATGTTACCTGTGCCAGCATTGATGGAGTTTCAGAGAATTACTCTAAAAGTCCAAGTAGCGTACAAATTTATATGACCTCAGAATGGGACACGAGAAGAAGTCAGGAAACTTCCTACACCCCACTCCCTGTGAGAGGAAGGAGTTCACTTCTGAGACTGAGTGATGTCACAATTTTATCCCAATCAAAATATTATTATTATTATTATTATTTAATAATAGATTTTTTCCAAACACAAATTCTATACCACATCATCCATTGTGCGGGTTAACAAAATATTAGAGCACACACGTTAGATTTATTGTGAGTTTTCGGAAACCATCATTGGGTCAACATGATACATGCAATATCCCTAATATTAGAGGAAATGTTTCTTAGCACGCTAAATCTTCCAACAGCCATTGACAAGCATCAGGCAGAATTCTAGCTTGGATATTTGAGAACTCTTCATCTGTCTTCCCGGCCCAGAGCAGTCCGCATACCCTCAATAGAGCCGAGGTCAGGCCGATCTAAAGGCTTCCCGTGAGCCCCATTTAGCAATTTCAGCACCAGCTCTGAGGTGCGTTCAGGGTCGTTTGTCCTGCTGCAACACCCAAACACATCAGGGGTTCAACCTTCTAGCTGATGGTTTGAGGTGATGCTTGAATATTCCTCTTCCGTTATCCCACCCACTTTGTGTAACACACCAGCTTCGAAGCTCCAGAGTGTGTGCGGTTACCACAATCGGGCTTGACCGTTGGGCTGAATGTCTCCTCCCCCTTTCTTAACCAAACACACCTCAGGTTATTTTGCCCAAAACAACTCCATTTTTTGTGTCATCTCACCATAAAACTTTCCAGCAGAAGGCTTCTTCTTTCTCCCTGTGATCATCCACAGATGTCAACTGAGCTTGACGGTGTCAATTTTGGAGCTTCTTTCTTAGACAAGCTATGGCCATGCAAAGCTCGCTCGACTGTGAACGGTGACACGGGTGTTCTAGAAGCTTCCAGTTTGTAGCAGTCCGATCTCTTGGTGGTTCTTGGATGGTATTTGACCATTGTCACCAATTCTCTCTCGGCTTAGGGTTGCTTTTCTTCTTGACCTTGGCATGGTGCCTACAGCTACACACAAACTGATGATCTGAGAACGGATGATCTTGGAAGGTGAAGTTGTTTAGCGGTGGCTCTGAGAGTCAGTCCTCTCGGTCACATCTGCACTGAACGTCTCGGACTTTCCCCTCTGTGACAAGTGCTCGTCAGATGAGTGAGGAGATCATCCTGTCCACTGACGGGCAGTTAAGAGGCACAGAGTTCAGACACATTTGGGAACCTTCAGAACCACTTCATTCATAACCAAAGGATATTGCTGACCCTGAATGTATAGTTTTGACCAGATGAAGGATTCAGAAAACCCACAACAAGTTCAAATTTACATGACAAACTTCTACTTTTTTTAGTAATAAAGAAGAATGTTGTTCAATCATTTCATCACAGGAAGAGAACAATCGACAACCCCACCCAGGCATACAGGGCCACCATAGGAGTGAATGGAAACGTTTCACCACAAGTGTATCTCAAACTTGTACGAGTTCTCCGTTTCACCTCTTTTAATATTTAATCACATTACTTACGTATCCCAACACTCCCAGATGACTGCTGCTCTTCATTTCCGTCAGTGACGTTCTCTTCAAACTCCGATTTCAGATTCAGAGAGTTCTGCTGGGCAGGCAGCTGTCCCGTATTATTGAACCAAGGCTGTGAACTGGAATGGGACCCTTCAGATGAATGAGCAGGCCTGAAAATACTCCCAGATTCCTGCTTGTGCTGCCCGAGACCAACGAGGAAATCTTCCGACTCGTCGACTTTAATGTCAACAGTCTCCTCTTTGACGGCAGAAACTCCTTCTTCGCCATCCTCCAGCTTCACACACAAAGCCGCTGGGGCCCCCCACTCACAGTCCTCTTGTTTGATGCGTGCCAGTCTCTCGTCTACACTCTCGTCTCTCTCCGAGGCCATGTTCTGTGTTAAACTCTTCTTTCCTTCCCGGTGTTTGCTCTTCTGTTATCCTATTGTTTTTGTCATTTAAACAGCTGGTGCCTGGAGGGGATTAGAGACCTCGACGGTATTGAGAAGGTGACTCCTATAAAAATAAAAGTGACACAAAAAGGTCATCACCAATAAGAAACACATTTCAAACTTAAATTTCAGTATAAACCCAACACAGACTGACGAAGTGTTTATGAGAGATTGGGAATGTTGTGAGCCCTCCATGTTAGCCTAACAAGCTGGAAGTGCATTTGGAGCAGGAAACCAACTTGATAGGAAGACAAAGTCCGGCTGATCAGGACAAAGCTTCAGGCATTTTTTCACTTTGACTCGCTTCATACGGATATCACCGGTTCTCTCATGGCTGGACCAAATGAAAAGGGGAAAGATTCAGATTTGACCTGAACTGAGGCCCCCATTTCGAAGAGACTTGGCCTGTGATGCATTGACACGACACAACTCCATTACAGTGAAAGCAACAGAAAGAAAACACATTCAGCAGGAACACACATGCGACAGTCATTAAAGGCATCGACTAGCACCCCTGCAGCCTCAGTGGGCCTCTCTGAACAGCAGCTGTACCCGATCTGTGAGGAGGAGCGGCTGCCTAAATCACCCCTCCTGTCACTCCTCTTCTTGTCTCCACTCTCTCTCTCTCTCTCTTATTTGTGCCATTTGAGCCAGCACTCCAACTTACCTCGCCACCTCCAGACTCTCGTACTCCTCGCATGGAGACCATAATGGACATCATGACAAAAACAGGGATCTCAAAGGCAGAGGAAGGAGAAAAGGCACAGGAGAGAAGATCATGTAAAAAGACATGGACACTCGACCAGCAGGAGTCCCATGATACTGGGCCCAGTTGCCATTTTCATTTGTTTTTCAATGATTCAGCTTCTACAGTTTTTAATACAGATCTGTGATGGGACTTAAATAATTTCTGAATACAAGTCCGCACAGTTGTTCATGGTAAGGAACAGAAAAGCGTAGGGCAACACGTCGTGTTAAAAATTTGCATGTAGGTAACCGATTACTATTCCATTTGGAAATGAAGTACAATCTCCGTTAATAATTACAATTCATTTAAAACAAAAATATGCCATTCTGTTTTGACACAGAAGGTACAAACCAACAAAGTGCTGCGAAGAAAACAATCCCCATTTTCAAAAAGTATTGGAAATTTATGAAATATATTTTACAGTCATATAAAAAAAGTTGGGGAACCCCTCTCTGCCTGCATAATAATTGACTCTCCTTTCAACAATAAAGATACCAGTGGTCTGACTTTCATTTCCTAGGAACATCTGAGCACTGCGGGGTTTTCCGAACAAAGATTTTTAGTGACGCAGTATTTAGTTATGAAATGAAATCAAATGTGAAAAACTGGCTGTGCACAAATGTGGCTCCCCTTGTCATTGTGCTGATTTGAATGGCTGTCACTGCTCAATGCTGATTACTTGGTATAATGAGCTCATCAAGCCTTGAACTTCACAGACAGAAGTGTCCAATCACGAGTGGTCAAAGGTATTTAAATCCATTTAAAGGTTCGTACCCACAGACCCTTTCAGGGAATATCATCTATGTGGCCCTGCATCATCATGGCAATTAAGGACCAGCAGGCCAATCAGAGAAGTGACATCCATTGAAGTGTGTAGCTTGGAGGGCAGGAAGGTGTATTTGAGCCAAGGCTGGATTAAGACCCTCGCAGAGAGCTCCGAGTGTCAAAACTTAAAAGGCCCACCCCACCACCAGGCACCTGTAAATACTCACACGATAGGACAGTAATACACCGGGTGCAGGCACTGAAGCAAAATGGAAAAGAAAAACAAACACAAAGAAAAGGCCTCCGACACTTTCTCTCAGGTCAGCTTTACCTTCCTTTTTTTTCCCAGTCTGACTAATTACTTTAAAATTCTCAAACTGCAGTATTAGGGTTGGAGATTGAAGAAGCGTCACTCTTAGCGCCTAACAGGAGTTCAGTACTTAACACTTTAAAACCTAACAAACTGTAGTAGGACCCCTGACCCACAGAGATCACACAGCACTTATTTAATAAGAATTAATTGTTATTGTATAGTACCTAGGGCGGCACGGTGGCGCAGTGGTAGGAGGCCTGGGTTCGCTTCCCGGGTCCGCCCTGCGTGGAGTTTGCATGTTCTCCCCGTGTCTGCGTGGGTTTCCTCCGGGCGCTCCGGTTTCCTCCCACAATCCAAAGACATGCAGGTTAGGTGGATTGGCGATTCCAAATTGGCCCTAGTGTGTGCTTGGTGTGTTTGTGTGTGTCCTGCGGTGGGTTGGCACCCTGCCCAGGATTGGTTCCTGCCTTGTGCCCTGTGTTGGCTGGGATTGGCTCCAGCGGACCCCCGTGACCCTGTATTCGGATTCAGCGGGTTAGAAAATGGATGGATGGATGTATAGTACCTTTATCACTGTTAAAGTACTAGAAAGAAAGAAAGAAAGAAAGAAAGAAAGAAAGTGTAATGGAAGGATTTTTCTAAAGGGGGGTCAAGAGAGCAGATGGGCGTTGGTCGCTCAGCACGAAACCCAGCTGCATTACTAATGTTTTGGAAAGATACAGCCAAGGTTATGCGGACTTGTTTTTCACTTTGAGGGGTACAAGAAGGAAAAGTACTGGGAATATGGCCAAAGGGTTATGCTGACTTGTTTTTCACTTCGAGGGGCTTTACTGTACACAGCTCTTATTTTTGTGTGCCTTCTGGTACTAGACGCCGTCTCCACCAGGACCAAGTGCAAAACAACACCGCGTCCCGTGGAAGGGTGTGTACTGAAACTGATCACTTCTGTATACACTGCTTGCACGTAAGCCGCTTTTGGGCAAGGACGCTCAATTAGTATATAAGGGAAGGTTTCATCCTCAGTTTCTTTGGAAGCTCAACCGTGGGGACAGCGCGCACCGCCCGGTACCTTTGAGTAGGCTAATAAGTTGATCCTCTGACGAGACTGACATGCGGGCTCCCTCAGTCTACTGGTCTAGGATGATGGCTCTGGGTCTTTTGATATGTCTGTAAGTATTGTTTTGTTTTGTATGTCTGCATTATATGTGTTTGATTATTATAGTTGATTAAGTAAATAAAACAGAAGTATTGGACCTCTTCTCTCTGATTCTTTGCCTACTTATGTTCCAATCCCTTGAACCATTTTCCCAAATCAAAACAGAAAGAAAGAAAGAAAGGTTTGTCTCTGTTATATGCCATTTGGTAGGGGGTTTGTAAACAGCAATGCTCATTCTGTCTCATAATCTGAAGGTCCTGAGTTCGATCCTCAGAGAGGGCACCACTTATGTAACGGCCAACCCCTTATTCCCAGCCGGCAGCTACACCTCCAAGACCTGTGGCCTGGATAATTTACTGAGAAACCTTTCCTGTCAAGCCGTACTCCTACACAGATAAACTTTCCCCACAATCGATGGTTTGAAATGCAAAAACACAGTAGGCAGAATGTAAAATTAAACAGGAATAAATGTATTAAATGAGACAAGACACGCCACAAGACAAATGCACACCCAAATATTCCTCCACCCCAACAATCCCAAAGCAAAACTGAACATATATATATATATATATATATATATATATAAATCCCCTCCCATGTCCACGTAACATAACACACACCACACAAACGACAAATGACTAGCAAACAGAATGATCGTGAACTTGAGTCCGACGTGAATAAATGTCCTGAATACGGATACTGATTAGCGGCAATTGTAATGTTTGTATTTCCCGGCGTTTGGAACAACCTCACCGTGATTCCTCGGCGTGTGGCGAATGATGATTCGACCCCGGGGTCTTCAGCAGCAAGCAGGTTGAAAGGCAGTCCGGATTAATGAAAAAACAAACTGGATCAAAGCGCAATGCAAATGAATCGGCAGGCAGGTTGTATTCGTGAATGCGGTATAGGTTCTCCTCTTTCTCTCTCTCTCTCGTGCTAGTTCTCCCTTTTTTCGTCTCCTTCTTTTCTCCTTAAATAGTCAGTGACGGCAGTAATTGATTAATTGATACACAGGTGCTTTCCAGATTAGTGGTTGTGAACTCCTTCCATCATCCGTCCTCCTTACGGGACAACATTAACTGATACACATACACGCAGTCAATGGGACAATGAAACGAGACACACACAGAACTGACATTTAAACACTAACTATGTGGCACCACTACAAATGTTTATGATGCACCAACTGTTGGAATGGAACACAATGCATTTTATTGCTTCAACAGATGACACATCACAGACATTAGTACTGCTTTTCTGAACCCCCTACCAAATGGCATATAACAGAGTCATAGGAAATGGAGGAGCACACAGACAGACACTTGTCCTTTAATTAGGGTGAATATGCCCATTTCTGTCTGTCCAGCAGTTCGTCTCCATTGGACATATTCACTCTTAATGTTTGCCGTGCACCATTTATTGGAATGTATTTTGTAATGCTTGTAGTAATAAAATGTATTGTGTTTTTCATTCCATCTTCTTCTTCTTCTTTTGGCTGCTCCCGTTAGGGGTTGCCACAGTGGATCATCTTTTTCCATATCTTTCTGTCTTCTGCATCTCGCTCTGTCCTACATCCGTTAAAAAATGACCGAGGGATTTGCAAAAGCAGTGCTACCATTTGTTGAGAGTGAAAAATGCATTGCATTGTCTTATGGTAACTTAAAGAAATACGGTATGGGATTCATAATAACAGTGTTAAATGTTTGAGATGCGCCATTTGTTGGACTGAACCATGCAAAACATGTTGTTACTACAAGCATCATAAAAGATTGGTAAGGGATTCATAAAAGTAGTGCCAGTGTATGTGATCATGCAAAGCATTGTATTACACGCATTAACAAATTTGCGATCGGATTCATAATAGCAGTGCTAATGTTTGTGATGCTCCATCTGTTGGACTGAAACTTGCAATGCATTTTCTTATTACATGCACTATTAAAGATTCATAAAAACAGTGCCACCACTTGTGACGCTCCATCTGTTGAAAAAAAAAAATGCAATGCATTACAAAACACATTCTAACAGATGGTGCACTGCAAATGTTAATGCTCAATACACTGAGGTTTATGTGAATTCCAAGCATGGCTAAGCGGTTCACACAGCTAGTAGCCACATTAAGCACTAAATAAAGATAAAGATAACACAGGAGTAAGATGCAAACATATGAAATGCTGCAAGAAAACACCGAGATTTTTGGCACAAACAAATTATGTACCTGGACAGAGTGTGGAAACGGAGAGATAGTTCAGAAGGTCAGAGTCAGTTAAACACCTTCCTGAAAAAGAATGAGATTTAAATTGTTTTTATAAAAGAATGCATTTAGAGAGTTGGCTCCAAAGTCTGGCCGCTATAAAGCTGAAGGCTCTGTCACCAGAGAGCACAGGTGTCATCACAAGTGTGTCAACAGGTCTGCTGTAGGTAAACGCTTACTTTGATTCTCACGTCTGCTCTTATCCCACAAGGTGCAGCGAGACCACTGTTAGCAGATTCAAGATCAGCTCTGCTTTGCATGGGGGGTTGGGTGGGGGCTTGACCAGATTTGGAGGGGGTTCAGCTTAAACAAGTTTGGGGACCCCTGCTCTACCCCATTGCCACTCACAACTGTGCGAGTGTAACCAGCATACACTTTCCGAAGAAGTGATATGCAGTGGTGTATCAACCCTGAAAGTGCAATTAGGTGGCGCGGACATCAATTGAATCTCACTGCAGACCCCCAGAGCTCCTCTGTGGTTGAGAGGAGGGTTTAGGATGGGTAATCAACACCTGTTGAGTACCGCAGAGATACCACAGTGTCCACGTTATCCATAGCAGCCGTAGTAACACCGCAAATGTCCGAACTCATAAAAAAGTGACCTATTAAGACATCTGCGCTGATCGTGGCCTAACCGGTCATATTATCACTGTGGTATTTTGTACAATCGGTTTAATGGGTGTCCATGGGTGCCGACAGATGCTAAACAGCGGATTGCTGCGAGTGTCTGTACTGGGACTATACCGGTTTTTTGACTTTTTTTTTCCCCCTCGCTTAAGCCAAGGCTTGAAGTGGACTAATGGATGCGGTCGAATTTGGACTGTTATTGGGCTGTAAAGTGCCTGTCAAAATTTAGCAGACCTGGCGTGAGCGAGCGAGCGAGCTAATCTGGCTTCTCTGCAGCCCGGAGCCTCCACCCTGGAGCTCCAAGTAGTTGGAGTGGACTAAACTCGACAGGCGTCATTATTCGAGTCTGATGAGCCCCTCTCAACTCTAATCATAACCGTAGTGGAGGTCATCAGCTGGTCTCTATTGGTGTCAACTCCACCTGCTTAGATTTCAGGGATGCTGAGAGGCAGAGAACAAGCAGAGCCAGCCGCTGCGCATACGCGGAACCGACCGGCCGAACAGCACGGAGCATGCGTGGAATCAAAAGGTGACAGCGAGCGCAAAGGTGCACGAGCACAGAGAGATCGGAAAAGGGTACGACTTAAGGCGTACTGAATGCCACGGGATACGGAGACGTTCAAAACGGCGCAACCTTCCATCCGAAAGTCGTCACACCAGCTGGAAGTATACGGCGACCAATTCATGAAGGGGCGAAGGCGCGAGTGGCTCTGGCAACCAAACCCAGTGAAGGTAGACCAAAACGAAGCGCTCAATCCCCAGAAAAGTTAATCGACCCACCCGGCGTCGGGGACCACCTACAATCTGGAAACCCTCCGCACGTCACGTTATTCCTCACCGCCAGAGGCTCCTACGTTCGACTTTCTCTCACCTTCCGCACTTGAGCTTTTTCTTCTAACACGGAGAGAAGTCCGAACAGCACGGATATTAAAGCGCTCGGGAAGAGGAAACTAGCCGTGCAGTGACGTCATCCATACGCGACTCAGACACGACTCGCGCAGGCGTACGCGGCCCCTTTCAGCTTTGAATTACGGGGAGGCGGGGTTAGTCAATGGAGTGACAGACAATCCGCAAAGTACGGCGGGACAACACGACACCGTGAACGTCGTGGAGAGGAGACGCGAACGGAACGACAAATAAGAGCAGGAGGACAGCAGAGGTCCGATTTCTTCGAGTTAAATTAAACGTTCGTACAAAGGACAGCAACCTGCAGCTCCTGCACTCGTAAAGCACCTCGTGGTCCTTTGAAATCTGCTTTACTGAATGAGGGTTAAACGTTCAAAAATGTTGAATTTGCTTTTCAGCTTTCGTTTGCCAGTTACGTTTTTTTTAGTGTTTCATTGAAGGCGCATGTTGATCCAAGTCCGTCTAATAATAATAATAAAAAGATTCACTTTGTTTAATAGAAGGCATATATTTAAGCTTAGATAAACTGACCAGTGTGTATACACTTGTAAGAATATTTGACATGGGGGCTTAGGATTCTAAAATGAATAACGTAATTAACATCCAAGCAGACCCTGGGAACATATCAGTTGTCACAGTTTTTTGACTGATGTTGCACAAGGCAGCCAGCATGACTTTAAAATAAACATTAGGAGAAGGAGAAAGAGAGGGAAACGCCTGACAAAGAGAAGACCACTCGGTCAGGATTAGACCACCACTCTGCTCCCGTGCATTATAAATGTTTTTTTTTTTTTTTTAAAAAAAAAGAATAACAACAAAGACCACCAACCAAAGCCACCTGATACGAAACTGGCTGGGTAACCCTGATTGCATGCGTTCATATCTCAGCTTTCCAACTGGTATCTCCTTCAGATAAGCACAATCAATGATTGAAATGGTTTGAGTGCAGTCAGGCAGGTACCACTCTCCTGGCATCTCACTGCCAAACAGAGAAGTGTGATTTGTCACTCTGTGGAACGCATTTCCACAGTCCACTGACGGTATGCTTCACTCCACTCCATCCGAGGACTGGCTTGCATGCATCTGCTCGGCCATTATAAACCCATTTCATGAAGCTCCCGCCACACCGTTTGTGTGTTTACATCAAGGCCAGTGCACGTTTTGGAACCCGTCAGCAATGGAATCAGCAGACCGTTGGTGACTTTTACACACCATGCAACTTAGCAGTCCTTGACCCCGCTTTTTGACTTTTTTGGCCTTCCACTGCGTGGCTGAGTTGCTGTCATTCCTAAATGCTTCCACTTTCCAATAACACCCCTTACAGGTGACTGTAAAATGTCACCTCTGCTGGATATTCCACAAACTGTCTTATTGCAAAGGTGGCATCCTAACACAATAGCACCCATTTTGTTTTGCAAAAATTTGTAAATGGAGACTGCATGGTTAAGTTGCTTGTTTTTATACACCTGTGGCAAGGGGTCCGACTGAAACACCGGAATTCAATAATTAACAGATGTGTCCCAATACTTTTGTGCATATAGTGGTATATGCATTTTAACAATGCTATACTTGTGTTCCCAGAATTCCTGTGTATGCTTATTTTTCATACACCCCAGAATTGTATCAAGGTCACAAACCAGACGCATTTGGAAAATGACCTCATGAATATTAATGAGCTAAGGAAGTCATTTGTACCTGCCTGCCTTTCCAGTTCCAGAACATCTGGATTACAGAATGAGCTCTGAGACATACATAGATAGACACAGTGCATCGGAAAGTATTCACAGCACATCACTTTCTCCACATTTTGTTATGTCACAGCCTTATTCCAAAATGGATTCAATTCATTTTTTTTCCTCAGAATTCTACACACAACACCCCATAATGACAACGTGAAAAAAGTTTACTTGAGGTTTTTGCAAATTTATTAAAAGTAAAAAAAAATTGAGAAATCACATATACATAAGTATTCACAGCCTTTGCTCAATGCTTTGTCGATGCACCTTTGGCAGCAATTACAGCCTCAAGTCTTTTTGAATATGATGCCACAAGCTTGGCACACCTATCCTTGGCCAGTTTCGCCCATTCCTCTTTGCAGCACCTCTCAAGCTCCATCAGGTTGGATGGGAAGCGTCGGTGCACAGCCATTTTAAGATCTCTCCAGAGATGTTCAATCAGATTCAAGCTCTGGCTGGGCCACTCAAGGACATTCACAGAGTTGTCCTGAAGCCACTCCTTTGATATCTTGGCTGTGTGCTTAGGGTCGTTGTCCTGCTGAAAGATGAACCGTCGCCCCAGTCTGAGGTCAAGAGCGCTCTGGAGCAGGTTTTCATCCAGGATGTCTCTGTCCATTGCTGCAGTCAATTGCTTCCCTTTATCCTGACTAGTCTCCCAGTTCCTGCCCCCCACAGCATGATGCTGCCACCACCATGCTTCACTGTAGGGATGGTATTGGCCTGGTGATGAGCGGTGCCTGGTTTCCTCCAAACGTGATGCCTGGCATTCACACCAAAGAGTTCAATCTTTGTCTCATCAGACCAGAGAATTTTGTTTCTCATGGTCTGAGAGTCCTTCAGGTGCCTTTTGACAAACTCCAGGTGGGCTGCCATGTGCCTTTTACTAAGGAGTGGCTTCCGTCTGGCCACTCTACCATACAGGCCTGATTGGTGGATTGCTGCAGAGATGGTTGTCCTTCTGGAAGGTTCTCCTCTCTCCACAGAGGACCTCTGGAGCTCTGACAGAGTGACCATCGGGTTCTTGGTCACCTCCCTGACTAAGGCCCTTCTCCCCATCACTCAGTTTAGATGGCGGCCAGCTCTAGGAAGAGTCCTGGTGGTTTTGAACTTCTTCCACTTACGGATGATGGAGGCCACTGTGCTCATTGGGACCTTCAAAGCAGCAGAAATTTTCTGTAACCTTCCCCAGATTTGTGCCTCGAGACAATCCTGTCTCAGAGGTCTACAGACAATTCCTTTGACTTCATGCTTGGTTTGTGCTCTGACATGAACTGTCAACTGTGGGACCTTCTATAGACAGGTGTGTGCCTTTCCAAATCATTTCCAGTCACCTGAATTTACCACAGGTGGACTCCAATGAAGCTGCAGAAACATCTCAAGGAGGATCAGGGGAAACAGGAGGCACCTGAGCTCAATTTGGAGCTTCATGGCAAAGGCTGTGAATACTTATGTACATGTGCTTTCTCATATTTTTAATAAATTTGCAAAAACCTCAAGTAAACTTTTTTCATGTTGTTATTATGGGGTGTTGTGTGTAGAATTCTGAGGAAAAAAATGAATTCAATCAATTTTGGAATAAGGCTGTAACATAACAAAATGTGGAAAAAGTGATGCGCTGTGAATACTTTCCCGATGCACTGTGTTTATCTGTGTATGTCTCAGAGCTCATTCTGTAATCCAAATGTGCTGGAACTGGAAAGGCAGGCAGGTACAAATAACTTCATTAGCTCATTAATATTCATGAGGTCATTGTCCAATTGTGTCAGGTTTGTGACCTTGATACAATTCTGAGGTGTATGAAAATACTTTCCGGATGCACTGTTGATAGACAGATAGATAGTATGCAAGGATAGATGGATAGAATTTAATTTATTATAGTAGGCAGGGATAGATAGATAGATAGATAGATAGATAGATAGATAGATAGATAGATAGATAGATAGATAGATAGATAAATTTTAATTGGAAAAAGGGGCTGTGAGAGGAAGACAAAGGAACATTTACTCTCCAAGCCATACAGTGAAGGATGAAGACCATGGATGAGCCAAACCCACAAGCAGAACTCAGACAAACCAGGATGAATGTTGTTACCTTCCTGCTCCAGACTAGAGGTTTGCATCTGGTCAGTCTCAATAATGACAGGGCCACTGTGAAGGAGCACATTCTTCCTGGATGAATCAACTCGTGCCATCCATATGGTCTAATTGCACTTATTAATCTTTGTGGTAAAATTAATTGTGTAATTAATTGTGATTAATTACACAAAGTCATGCAATTAACTGCGATTAAACTTTTTGATCACTTCACAGCCCTGATATATATATTGTGGTCTATGGCCGGCTTGACATCACAGCCAATACCCCCACGCCTCAAGATGAAGCTCTCTCTGCAGCATGGAGGTGCCCCAGATACCAACAGGGAATCATGGACTTTGGAGTTTTCCCCTACAAACCTGCTGGATACCCCAGGGGCCAACAGAGGACGCTGCAGGGAGGCATAGAAAGTCATATGTGCCCTACAACCCGGAAGTGCGTCATAGGCAGAGCGACAGCAGAAGTGACGTACTTCCGAGATGAAGAAAAGGATCTTTTTATCTGATAAGGATCACATGAACTGGGGATTGGAACATTTCCGGGTCAGGGACTTTAAAAGGACTGTGACAGCTCCCAGACGGCTAGCTGAGCGGGGTGGTAGGAGGGCAACGCGTCTGGGAGTGGTGGAGAGTTTATTGTATTGTGAATTTGAGTATTTGAATGAGTATTGTGGATAGAAGGTGCTTTGTGCACTGTTGTGTAATAATAAAGTCAATTATTGGACTTTTATTTGGTGTCTGATGTTTGATTGGAGGGTTCAAGGGAGCAATACTGCCACATTCAATATATATTATTTACATACGGTTTATTATATATACACTGTGGAGACCAGCCTCGACACAGACAGACAGACAGACACTGATGGTTTAAACACCACACATGGTTTATTCATTATATACACTATTTACAATTACTACACACAACCCAGTGCCCCTGCACCACACACCCTCAAATCCGGGCTCTCAACAGTCCTTCCTCTGCCACCTCCACTCCTCTCCTCCAAGTTCCGTCCTCTTCCACCCGACTCCAGCTGATGAATGGAGGGAGGCGACCCCTTTTATGTTCACTCGGACGTGCTCTAGGTGCCTCCCGATGAACTTCAGCTGGCATTTCCTAGTGTGGCGGAAGTGCCAGCTGAGCACCCGGAAGCACTCCGGTTGTCCCTGGTAATCCTTCTGCCAGCACCAATGGGTGTGGCGGAAGTGCTGACTTCCAGGGCTTTTCAGGCATCCTAGCAACCACGGGGACCTATAGGGTTGAGCTTCCATGCTCTGTTCCCGTGGTCCCCATACCAACCAGGGTGGCTGCCCTCTCGTGGTCCGGAGGAGGTGTAGTCCCTTGTCCTTCCCGATGTCCAGGCTGGGTACCACCCCCAGCTGCTAGCCACACTGCCCCACCACCAGCTGAGACCCATAGGAGCCAGCAGCCCATCCCATGAGGGCAAGTCTCCCATGGCTGGGAGCTGACACACTCCAGTCCAGGGCCCAGTCCAGCAAAACACAAGCTTGAAGAAGAGATGGAGATGTTGCCTTGTTGCCACCATTTGGCATCTCTCTGTCTCAAACACAAGCAAAGCACCCCTGTCTCCTCAGCCGACTTTGGGACTTCCGTCTGCCACCATAGAGGGCAGCCTGTCACCTATCGTGAGCTCCCTGCCATCCATCCATCCATCCATCCATGTTGGAAAATGGATGGATATATATACATATACACATATACATATACATACTGTATACATATATATATTGTGAACCCGGCCCGGACACAAACAGGCGGACATCTTGTCAAAACACCACCACACGTTTATTTACACTATATTTACAAATACTTGATCACTAAGACCCCAGTTCAAAGGTCACTCAGACCCCAGTCACGTGCACAAACACCCCAAACACAGTCCTGGCCTCACAATGCCTTGTCTTCGGGCCGCCTCCACACCTCCTCTGTGCTTCGTCCTTCCTCCTCCCAACTCCAGCCTTGAATGAATGGAGACGGACCCTTTAAAACAGTCCCCGGATGAGCTCCAGGTGTTCCCAGCATGCCTCCTCTGGCCACGCCCCAGCGTGGCGGAAGTGCCGGCTGTCCTCCCGGCAGCTCTCCGGCGCCGTCCTAACTCTTCCCCCCAGCACTTCCTGGTGTGGCAGGAAGTGCTGGGGTAACAGGTCCCCAAGGCATTGGGGCGCCTCCTGGCGGTGACCACGGGCCCCTACAGGGTAGGACTTCCATGCCCTGTACCCGTGGCCCCCAGAGCAACCAGGAAGGTGACCCCCACGTGATTCAAGGTGGGTGCAGACCCACATCCGGTCCTTCATGTCGTCCCGGCCGGGTCATGGCCCCTGGCATCCCTGACAATATATATAGATAGATAGATATATACACTGCGGTGGGCTGGCGCCCTGCCCGGGGTTTGTTTCTTACCTTGCGCCCTTTGTTGACTGTGATTGGCTCCAGCAGATCCCTGTGACCCTGTAGGTAGGATATAGTGGGTTGGATAATTAGTGGAGATATATAGATATATGGCTAATGATGTCTATCCGGCAGCACTTCCTGGTGTGGCAGAATTGCTGCCCTTTGTACCGGAAGCACTCTGGGCGTCCCTGGAAGGTTCTTCCACCATCTTGCAGAGTGTGGTAGAAGTAACTATTTCCAGGTCCCACAAGGTTCAAGGTGCCCTCTGGCGGTATCCATGGGTCCCAATGAGTTAGAATCTTTTCTCTTTTCACCGTGGTCCTTTCATGTTCCAGGGCGGTTGCCACCTTGTGGCCCGGAAGCTATTCTTGCCCCCTTCCGGTCCTTTTAGGCGTCCCAGCCGGGTAAGAACCCAAGCCGTCTGTGACAATATATATGTCTGTATATATAGAACAGTAGTGCATAAACATTAGTATGAAAAGTCTATCTTAAATGGCAAGGGACCTTGTATATAGCTGTAATATGTGTCACTGTATTGTGTGCCTTTAATTTTCTCTCTTAGTAATACTGGTTTGTATTTTCGTGAAATGCCTGTAATTTTCTCTGACAGTAATACAGTGGAACCTCGGCTCATGACCATAATCCGCTCCAAAACTCTGGTTCTAACCCGATTTGGTCGTGAAACGAAGTAATTTCCCTCATAGGATTGTATGTAAATATATATTATTTTACGTTTTTAAGCACAAATATAGTTAATTATACCACTGAATGCACAGAGTAATAGTGTTATTCAATGTTTTTACATTTAGTTTACTAAGAAAACCTTAAACAACTGAGAAAACTAAGACTGGTAGAGTTTGCGCTATAGCCTTACGACCTACTCGCTAAATACACTTTTTTTTTTAATGAGTTTTAAGAACAGGGAAAAAAAATGAACATTTGAAAATTTAATAAACAACTAAGAAAAGTAACATTGCAACAATATACAGTATATATTCATAGCATCCGTAGTCTGAGTCTCGATCTGATTGTATGGGTGGTTACGTACCAGGTAACACATGTGGTTAGTCTGCCAGTCTGAAAACATCCGCCACGGCCCTCTCAATTGTGAGAAGCACATCATAGAACATTACATATCTCACACACACACACACACACATATATATATATACATATATATATATATATATATATATATATATATATATATATATATATATATATGTGTGTGTGTGTGTGTGTGTGTGTGTGTGTCTGTATGTATATTACAACAGGAACAACTAAAACTCAATGTATATACTAATAATAGAAACAAAATAAGTACAGATTATATTTTTACCAAGACAAATAAAAGTGCTTGACAAAATTAAACAGTACCTAATGTTGCCACTAGAGGGAACCTAAAAGCTGATTTGATCGGAACATAGCAATAACGTGTAACTTGAAATTGCACGCAGTTTTCTAATACTAAGCATCGATCTAGGGAAACGTAGCTCTGCTATAAGGTCTCCTGCTAAACAAATGCTAATGAAAACTGAAGACAGAAAGTGAGTGTTCTTATTAAAAATTAAAAAAAAAACACAAAACACAAAAGGACACATTATAATTCCTTACCCTGCGCCACCTCCACCTACTCAAAGCTTCATGATGCTCCAACAATGATGGATGGATTAAAAGGCAGAAGTCTACGTGACCATCATCATCATCAAGCCCTTCCGTGAGAATCCTAAATCCAAAGAGGACTGTTTGATTGATGTTAGGTAGAATGCCCAGAGGGGACTGGGTGGTCTCATGGTCTGGAATCCTACAGATTTTATTTTTTCTCCAGCCGTCTGGAGTTTTTTTGTTTTTTCTGTCCTCCCTGGCCATGGAACCTTACTCTTATTCGATGTTAATTAATGTTGATTTATTTTGTTTTCTTATTGTGTCTTTTATTTTTCTATTCTTTATTATGAAAAGCACTTTGAGCTACTGTTTGTATTAAAATGTGCTATATAAATAAATGTTGTTGTTGTTGTTGTTGTTAACCAAAGCCAATAATAGGGAGGAATTTTGTTTTCTATATATTGTCAACACTGAATGAATTTCAAAAAGAAAACACATAAATGCACTAAACTCAGCTTATACCGATATAATAATAATAATAATAATAATAATAATAATAATAATAATAATAATAATAATAATAATAATAATAATAATACAATAACATTGAATTAATTAATTAACACAGAAAACTGATGTGTTTCATTGTAAAGACCCTCCGCTAAGGCACCGGGTCATTCATTTTACAAAGCCCCTCTTTAGAAATGCACGTATTTCTCACATCTCTCATCTTCTTTTCTTAGTTGATGTTTCCTGATTTTCCTCATTAAATTAACAGACAGATCGCCCCTCAGAGCGGTCACTTCTACACGATCTTCCTTTGGACGGATCAGTCCGATGCCGTGAAGTGCTGATTGCTCAATAAAGCCGCACGAGCAAATGGAGTGCCGCAGATTTCCCGCGCTCCATTCTCGCTCCATCTCACTAACGAGACACCTGCGCGCGCAGCCGCCTCCGATGATTTAAACCCGCGCGCGCGCTCTCGTTCATGTTGTGTTTGTATTTTGTGTATTCACAGTATGGCGTGTTTGAATGGGTGGTGTCTTTTTTGCCTGGTTGTGTTTGCGTCGGTCGCTCAGTTTGTGTTAGGGGACGTGCGCGTGACTAAGAAATGCGATGCGGACAATACGATGACGCTGTCATTTGATGGCTCTCCGATTGTTTTTCTTCAGAGTGAGTGTGATTATGTTCTCGATCTTTGCCACTTGTCCGCACCTGCGTCTTCAGATTAATATCGCCCTTTTCATAACTTTCAGAGACGAGAGGCGGACTGGTAAAGGTGACCAAAGATCTCCCAGGAGTCGTTCTCGGTGGACAGTTTGGCCGCATCACCCTAACGGTCCCCTTTACTTCATCGTACGCTCACGTGTCTGAGGAGGTGAGTAGCCCCGACGCTTTAGCCGTTGGTTCTCGGTTTTCATCGAGCTGTGTTTCTTCTTGCTCTGTGGTTTTGAGACCCTCCTGTTCTCTTTAGGGATCCCAGTATGTCGTGACCGTTGCTATTGGATCTCGAACAAATCTGAAAACTTTCAGATGCCCTAAGCAAGGTATGCTTTTTCTTGGATTGCACCCCGAGTGTCTCTCCCATCTTCTAAATGTGCTTTTTGACCATCGCAGCTCGCCGATCTGGGAGTGTTGCTGAGAGATGTGCAGTTGCAGCCAGCGAAAAGCTCCCTTGTGGAGGGTCTTCATCCATTACTCAAGCAGACTGTGAAGCCAACAACTGTTGCTATGATTCGAGCAGCAGCACCAGTCCATGCTACTATGCCAATGATGGTGAGTGGTTGGGTGTGAGTGAGCAAAGGTGGCTGCTGCTGGATATTCATGCCTGTTTGCTTTGTCCAGTGACTGTGCAGTGCACCCTGGATGGCCAGTTTGTGGTGGTGGTGTCTGAGAATGTGACCCTTCCTCCCTGAATCTTGGGTCTCTCCAATTGGTGGACAGCAGTTCCCCCAGCTGCAGCCCTGTGACCAGCCTGTCCAGCTTTGTCATGTACCAGTTTCCAGTCGGTGCCTGTGGCAGCACAGTTCAGGTTAGACTCATCTGGGAATATGTAGCAATGTTGACTAAATGTGGATCTGATATTTTGAGTTCAATTGTCTAGTTGAATATAAGATTGTCAAGATAGGATTCTAGATCAGAAATCAAACTCCATTACACATTTGGCAATGTTCCTCTTGAGCAAATTTAGGAACCAAAAGTGATTTGAAAATATTCAAGGTCAAATTTTCTAAACACTAATGTCCCGGTTTTCAGATGGCTGGTGGTAATGTGACCTACCAGAACACCATGTCTGCTGCCATCACTGTGAGGACTGGTCCAGAGGGCTCCATCACCAGGGACAGTGTCTACAAGTAAGGCTTCTGAACCTGCTTCCTCTAACCCTAAATGTGCTCTACCTGCTATGATGTGCTGCGTTTCTCTCCTCAGGTTATTCTTCCAGTGCACCTACTCGGGAAGCCAGGATGTGCAAGTGGAGGCTGAGGTGTATACTGTGGTGCCACCTCTTCCAGTAGTAGAGCAAGGGCCATTTGACCTGGAATTGGTCATTGCAACAGGTACTTTAGGGGTTGGCGTACCAACTGATACCTTCAGCTAGGTGGAGAAGAGATCATCTCGTGTAATTTCAGCGATTGGCTTTAAGTCCAGGTTCACAAGTTCTGCCCTGTAACCATCTTCTTTCCATGGCCAGATTCCTCCTATGGCTCCTACTATGTGGATGCTGACTACCCAGTGACCAAAACTCTGAGGGATCCTGTGGCTGTGGAAGTGCACATCGTGAACAGGACTGACCCTAACCTTGTTCTGACTCTTGGGGACTGCTGGGTCACCCCAGGACCTTCTGCTTCCAGCCAGCCCCAGTGGAGCCTTCTAGTGAATGGGTAGGTGCCCACCTGTGTGAGTGGGGAGGAGAGGTTAGCTGGTCTGTGCTAACCTGGGGTCTGCTTTGCCCAGGTGCCCATACACAGGGGACAACTATTTGACCAGCTTGGTGACTGTGGACAGCACATCTGGAGTGACCTACCCAAGTCATTACAAGAGATTTGTCTTTGAGATGTTTGCTTTTGTGGATCCTGTTGCCCAGCAAGCCTTGGCTGAAAAGGTAGATTCTTTGTGCTCTGCTGTTGAGAGTTTTGTGGTAACACATGAAGTATCCTTAGACTTCAGTTTGGAACATGGCAGAGTCCATGATCTTGAAATTCAACTAAGGAGTTTTAGCTGTGTGGTTCCCCTTTTATCTCTTCAGATCTTCATCTACTGTGTTGCTGCTGCCTGCTATCCCTCTGCCACAGACCCCTGTACTCAGAGCTGCCCTGCTAGAAGTGAGTAACCCATAATTTGGTTTTGTTTCCTAGTAGGCCATGGCTTCCAATTTAAGCACAGTTCCATGGTATGGAGATTGGGTGGGATATCTTGCTCTCTGCTTTGTAACGCACTTCATTGTCGGTCAAACTCCACCCCTTACACTCTGCTTTCAGGATCTGGCAGAGCTGCAGACAAGTTGGCATCAATTTCTTCATTCAGGAAGAATGTGCTCCTTCACAGTGGTCCTGTGGTCTTTCAGGCTGACCAGGTTCAAACATCTAAGCTGGAGGATGAAGGTAATCCCTTTTAATTCCCATTATGTAAGCCGTGACACAGCTTTGGCTAATTCTGATAGGACTAAATGTCCTTTGTCTTCCTCCCACAGCCTCTGTTCCCACTGGATACCTGGTGCTGGGAGCTGCTGCTGTCTTGTGATGGTGGTCCTGATTTTGGCTGTAGTTGCTGTGAGGAGGTTGAAGTCGCAAAAAGTGAATCTGAAATTTTAATAAAGTCTCTTAATGAACATTTGTGGTCGGGAGTTTTTTTGACTTGTGCAATCAAATTGAGACCTGACCCAACATGGGGGTGTTGTCCAAGCCCGACCTTTCACTCTTTAGAAAGTGGTGACCTTGGAGTCTCCTAGCCAACAACCCCAGTCTTTGAGCACGGGGTAAGAGTCAACCATTGGGGACAAGTGCTAATGTCCTGCCATGGGTCAATGTGGGCTTCTTTCTGGTTGAACGGTCAGTCTCTAATTTCTGTTAATCATTATGGGGATATACAAAGATTTTTGTGGTGCTTACACCTAATTTCCCAGTATCTATACTTGGACCCAGTTCATGTACTGCTGCTTTCATGGTTGGTTCAATTTTTAATCCAGTGGTTTAGCTCCTCATTTTAGAGGACCTGGAAGACCAATTTTGCTGCTTCTGGTTTGCTTTACCTCTTGTAGACCCAAGACTAATATTTGGGGTTAATGCCTTCTCAGTTTTCTGGTTCTCTTCACCCACTGGATAACTTGACCTGCACAATGTCATCAATAGTGCAGAATTCCGCTCACTGATCTTAAACAGGAAAAGAGAATCCAAGCACAAGACCCCAGTTCTGATGTCCCTACACTGGTTTATGGTGCCATTTAGAATTAATGATCTAATACTATTTAGGCTTTACCAAGTTTTAAATCTCACCCTGTCATAGTTGGTCTAAATCGAAACCATAGATCTTTAAATGAGGGTCTGCTTAGAATTCTAAGAGCGCATCTTTTAAAGCATCAGTGAGGTGGCCTTCTGATATGCACCTCAAATCTGGACCAGCTCCCCTATTTAGAAATTCACCAACACTTAACCTGATCTCCCATTTTATGGGGCTTTCTCAGAGCTTCATGGTGGCTCCACAATTCATACTATCCCCTACTTTCTCTGCTGTTCGTTTTCTGTGGCGATGATCTGCACCCGCCACCAACAGATCAATGTAGGGACATCACGGTGCTTTGATGGATTAAAGGCCAGAGGTCCACATGACTTGTTCCATGTGAAGCCTGAACACCACTGTGAGGTTAGGTAATACTAAGTAACAATCTTATTTTATATTCTTCATCTGGTAAAGCACTTTTGAGCTACACTTTGGTATGGCAACCTGCTCTAGAAATGTTCGTTTCTCCCTCCTTCCTGTTATGTCTTTTCATGGTAGCACTTCCTGTGTGACCCTTCCTCTTATGGTCTCAGCTGTTGACATGCTTGGGATTGTCTGGATAAACCTTTACATAAAGGCTTTCATGTACACTAGGGAAAATAAGCGTTTAACATGTCCATGGTTTTTCCTCAGTCAATCGATTTCTAATTAGAATGGGATTTCTAATGGGACAATTGACAGGAAGTTTACACCACATGTCCATAACAACCCAAATAATCCACCCATACAAAGCAATAAGTGATGAGGAATTACACAGGGACTGAAATGTATTCCATCTTTCGTAGTTCTGGCATTTGTTGATGACAGCTTCAAGACACCTCCTGTATGGAGAAACAAGTCTCGCCCATTGCTCAGGTGGGATGTTGGCCCAAATTGTCTTCAAACCTGGTAGGTTCTGGTGGACTCTTCTCTGAACTCTGATCTTCAGTTCTTACCAACTGGATTCAAGTTGGGGGATTGACTTTCTTGCCCAGGCTAGCAGCTTCATTTTCTGAAACCAGCTATGTGTTTCCTTGACGCTGTTTGGGGTTCTCGTCTTCCTGAAATGTCCAGCATCGTGGTAGACGGCAGCAGATTCTTATCAAGAATGTCCCGCTACATTTCACCATTCATCCTTCAATTCTTTGAGGTCTGACAGTCGCCCCCTCCCATGATGTTCCCCATCCTCCAGACTTTTTGGGGGTGATGATGATGTTCAGCACCATTTCTCCTCACAACGTGGTATGTGCAGTGACATCCAAAGAGATTTCGTTGTGGTCTCCTCTGATCAGACTCTACTCTCCCAGTTCACTGGTTTGTCCAAATGTTGAGCAGCAAACTTTCAATGAGTTTCAATGTGCTTTTTCTTCAGCTTGGTGAGCATGCATAGAGGCCATGGTGGTGGAGTGCATCACTTACTGGACCTGCTCATTCCAGGTCTTTCTGAAGCTCTCCGCGAGTGGTCCTCGGCTCTTCTGATTCTGCTTTGGACTGAAATCTTTTGAGTAACAGCTGGTCGTGGCCAGTTTATGGTGACCTGATGTTCTTTCCACCTGGGTGACACCTTGGGAACGAGAAGCCATGAATTAGGACTAAAGCAGCTGAGATTCATTTGCACTGACAGGAGGCTATCAGGATTGACAGACGTCAGCTGCTTCCTTGGCTTTCCAGGTATTTCTGCACCTCCTTTTCTTCGCATGTTCAATTCTTACTCCCTATGTCATTCCTCTTTATTGCACATCACCTATTGGTTTGGATGTCTTTGTATGTGTGGATTACTTGGGTTGTTACCAACAATGGGTGAAGATTTCACATCAGCGGCCCCATTAGAAATTGATTGACAGAGAGAATCATTGATGCGTTCAATGCATAATTCCACGCTGTGTCTAATCCCACTAAACAAACCCCTATTTAGAGTGCCATGCTGGTGCCATTCAGCTGAGCTTCATACACGTTTGCTGGTGGATATGTGTGGGAGTTTTTTTTGGGGGGTGGGATAAGATCATTCTCCTTGTATTAGGGATGAATGACGAGTGTATAGAGCAGGGGTCCCCAACTCCACTCCCAGAGGGCCTCAGTGACTGAAGGTTTTCATTCTAACCTTTTCCTTAATGAGTGACCTGTGTTGGCTGCTAATTAACTTCTTTTCCATTCATTTTCATTGATTTGCTCTTGAAGACTCAGACCTCTTCATTGTTTCTTGTTCCTTATTTAGCAGCCAAACAAGAACGATACACAAAATGAGCCAAAAACAACTGGTGTCCATCACACAATATCTGAAAATAAAGAAAGGTGAAGGTCTCATTAATGCTGATCTGCGGAGGTCCTCAAAACATTTCAGAGTTCTTGGAAAAGAGGAAATACATAATTTCACAAATGTCTGCTATTGCACAATAAGAGCAGCGACAAGCCGTGGAATTAAAGAAGGAGATTAATTAACAATGAGACTCTGTGCCTAATGCAGCCACTGGTTGGAGTTTGAGACCCTGACTTAGGTGGTCTTCTGTCGGCTCACTCACTTCACATTTCATTTCTGTTTGGGTACCAATTAAGGAAAGGAATTCAGGGGAACAAATCTTATATAAAAAAAGTCAATTACAATTAATTCATAAAGGATAATTAGGAGCAAAAACAGGTCACTAATTAAGAGAAGGGTTAGAACGAAAACCTGCAGCCATGGTGGTCCTCCAGGACTGGAGTTGGGGACCCCAGTGTAGAGGTTCACCTCTCGACCACAGAGATTCCTCAAGGATTGCTGCTGGGCTCTCTCTCCCTCTCTGTCGCTTGACCCCATCATCCAGTCCCAGGGTTCTCCTTCTCAGTGCCAATACTGATACTTCACAGTTAAACCTGCTGTTCTCTCCAGAGAACCAAACTTTCTCAGCAAGACTTTCATGACTTCCTGGTATTTACAATCTGGGTGAAGGAATGTTCCCTCCAGTTCCACCTGACATTAATGGACCGTGTTCTTCTTCCACATCAGTCTGTCCAGCTTGGCTCATTATCTCCAAGGCCAGTCAAGTCTGTCGTCATCATTGAGGTGGTGCCGGATGGCTGGCTGTCCCTCGTTGACCTTGTTGTAATGGTCTCCCAGTCTGGTAGGTTCACTCTTTCTTAATTACGCCGACTCCGACTGAGTATGCAGCACCGCTTTTGGTTTTGTTACATGTGGACTTCTGCAACTCTCCACCTGCAGGAGATATCAGCCTGTGTCACCAAATGGCTGCAGATGATTCAAAATGAGGTGGCACGTCTGTTTTTCATCATCGCTGGTCTTAAAGTCCTCACCTGGACACCTCGCTGTGATTCTTCACTCATACAACACCCCCAATTGTTCTGTTCACACTGCACTCTGTGGATTGTCTCTGCATCCTATACTCCATCTTGGGCTACCAAGATATTCAACTCATCTACTCTTTCCATTAGCTCTGATTATAAATATACCTCATGTTTCTGACTTTTTCTTTTATTTATTTTCACTCCTCCTTCTCTGCTCTACCACATTCCTTACCACCTCCTCCTTTATGATGCTGAAAAACACAATGTCATCTACTAAAAGATCACACCAGGGGTCTCGTGATGATCTGAGTGTCCTAAGGTCATCATTCCACGGTTATCCTCCTGTGTGCGCAGCCGGCAGACAGACACCAGGGGCCTCATGTATAAATTGTGCATACTCACGAAAATGTTGTGTAAGAACATTTCCACGTTCAAATCATGATGTATAAAACCTAAACTTGGTGTAAAGCCGCACACTTTTCCACGGTAACTCATACCCTGGCTTACACAAGTTCTCTACTCGGTTTTGCAGACTGGAATCACCCAGCGTCAAAGCAGTGCTACCGTTCCTGTGTGGTTATCCTTTCTTTTTAAGATCCACATCCCTAATGTGGATTTCTAAATACACTGAAATTAACTGTATATTGTTTATTAGTTTAAGGCATCTGATTGTAATTAACCAGTAACAATATAATGGTCCAGGGAATGGTCAAACTATTCTAAATACCAGAGCTGCTTTAGCGTTGTTACTCTCACTTCTCCTTCTTCTTCTTCTTTCAGCTCCTCCCGTTAGGAGTTGCCACAGCGGATCATCTTTTTCCATATTACTCTCACTGCACCACTCAGAGTATTTCTATCACTGTATCTGAGTGTGAATCACAGCAGCAGCTGATCGGAAAGAGAATTATCAGGATACAGCATCAAGCACACGCTGCCTCAGCCATGCTGTCTATTGAACTGCTCTCATATGACAAACACTTCAGAGCCTTTGCTGTACGGACCTCGCGGGTCACAAACAGTTTCATCTCAAGAACTTTAAATGCACTCAATCAGTGCTGCTTGTAGAACTGTCTGGACTTATAAGTACAATCACCTCACTGGAAACTCTCACTACAGTTATAATATTACACAACCTGCACCATTTTATAAAGCACATATTTATATATGATGATGATATCATTTATAAGATGAGGCAGGAAAATATGTTTATTATATTATACAGATAAAACTTTAATACTTAACAATATAGATTATTTAAATGAAGAAAAACATGTGAGGACACAGTGGCGCAGCACTAGCGTGTTCACATTGTTCCTGCCTCTCACTGTATATTTACTAAGGCTAGCGTGACAATGGAAGGATGAAGGAATAGAATAATTAAACACATACTATGAAGATATTTCAATGTTCCCTAAAAGTTTTGAGGAATCGTCGTTCTAAGCTTACAGATGGCTTAACGTCTATTACAGAGCTGATTGTGTGGCGATTGGGTATTTGGGGAAAGAAAAGTAAGAACAGGAACTGGAGGTTAGTAAGTTTGAAAGAGACAGGATGGCTACAATAAAGTATTTCATTGAAGGTCACGCACGGCACAGCAAGCATCTTGTGTGAGACATGAACAATCACTGCGCCATTGTGTTCCCATGTTTAATAACCTGATTTAACTCCTATCATCCTGAAAATATCACGTCTACATCTCAGTATTTTAATTATTCAGAGAGCTGTAATATCACAAATGTAATGGACTCTCTGTCCAGATGGAGTAAGAGAGCCAGTTTAAGAAGCAAGTAGTGATTCACACACACAGAGCACAAAGCATTTAACGTGCAACTTTAATTACGATGTAATTTCAGAAACTGGTCAATTAAACGATTTTAAGATGAAGTTTATGATGTTCTACTTTAATGACAGAATAAACTATATGATTAAAGTAGAAATCTCGAGATTAAAGGTTTTTTTTGTCTGTACCCTATTAACATTTCATATGACACTCAGACGCTGGGCTCGACTCCCCTTTTCACGGCGACTGATATCTGACAACTTCTTTTTATTTCCGGCACTGTGCGATTTTGTGAACGTGAGCTTTCAAGTTTCTCCGACACGCTATGTCACTCGATCAACTTCCTTTTGTTGTTTATACCACTGTTTACGCCAGCGTTTCTCAACCTTTACGTATGAAATGTGAAGTGAGTGAGCCAACAGAAGACCACCTAAGTCAGGGTCTCAAACTCTAACCAGTGGCTGCATTAGGCACAGAGTCTCATTGTTAGTTAATCTCCATCGTTAATTCCACGGCTTGTAGCTGCTCTTATTGTGCAATAGCAGATATTTATGAAATTGTGGATTTCCTCTTTTCTATGCACTCTGCTGAAATGTTTTGAGGACCTCAGCAGATCAGCAATCCTGAGACCTTCACCTTTCTTTATTTTCAGATATTGTGTGATGGACACCAGTTGTTTTGGCTCATTTTGTATCTCGTTCTTGTTTGGCTGCTAAAAAAGGAACAAGAAACAATGAAGGGGTCTGAGTCTTCAAGAGCAAATCAATGAAAATGAATGGAAAAGGAGTTAATTAGCAGCCAACACAGGTCACTCATTAAGGAAAGGGTTAGAATGAAAACCTTCAGCCACTGAGGCCCTCTGGGAGTGGAGTTGGGGACCCCTGCTCTATACACTCGTCATTCATCCCTAATAGGAGAATGATCTTAATAAAAAAAAAAAACTCCCACACATATCCACCAGCAAACGTGTATGAAGCTCAGCTGCATGGCACCAGCATGACACTCTAAATGGGGTTTGTTTAGTGGGATTAGACACAGCGTGGAATTATGCATTGAACGCATCAATGATTCTCTCTGTCAATCAATTTATAATGGGGCCGCTGATGTGAAATCTTCACCCATTGTTGGTAACAACCCAAGTAATCCACACATACAAAGACATCCAAACCAATAGGTGATGTGTAATAAAAAGGAATGACATAGGGAGTAAGAATTGAACATGCGAAGAAAAGGAGGTGCAGAAAGACCTGGAAAGCCAAGGGAGCAGCTGACATCTGACAATCCTGATAGCCTCCTGTCAGTGCAAATGAATCTCAGCTGCTTTAGTCCTAATTCATGGCTTCTCGTTCCCCAGGTGTCACCCAGGAAGCATCTGATGATGGGGAAAAAGCACAGAGCTTTCGCAATAAATTCACAAACACAACCGATGGCATTGGCGACAGACAGACTTCTGAATGTTCCAGAGAGCACCATCGGGGGCCGTGATCTGCTAGTGGAAAGAACATCAGGTCACCATAAACTGGCCACGACCAGCTGCTCCTCAAAAGATTTCAGTCCAAAGCAGAATCAGAAGAGCCGAGGACCACTCGCGGAGAGCTTCAGAAAGACCTGTAATGAGCAGGTCCAGTCATGCACTCCACCACCATGGCCTCTATACACGCTCACCAAGCTGAAGAAAAAGCACATTAAAAGTTTGCTGCTCAACATTTGGACAAACCAGTGAACTGGGAGAGTAGAGTCTGATCAGAGGAGACCACAACGAAATCTCTTTGGATGTCACCGCACACACCACGTTGTGAGGAGAAATGGTGCTGAACATCATCATCATCACCCCTAAAAACACCACAGCAAGAGTGAAGTCTGGAGGAGGGGGAACATCACAGTGTGTGGGGCGGCTGGCAGACTTCAAAGAATTGAAGGATGAATAGTGAAATGTAGTGGGACATTCTTGCTAAGAATCTGCTGCCATCTACCAGGATGCTGGACATTTCAGGAAGATGAGAACCCCAAACTCAGCGTCAAGGAAACTCGTAGTTGGTTTCAGAAAATGAAGAAGCTGCTAGCCTGGGCAAGAGAGACAATCACCCAACTTGAATCCAGTTGGAAAGAACTGAAGATCAGAGTTCAGAGAAGAGGCCACCAGAACCTACCAGGTTTGAAAACAATTTGGGCCAATATCCCACCTGAGCAATGGGCGAGACTTGTATCGCCATACAGGAGGCATCTTGAAGCTGTCATCATCAACAAATGCCATAACTACGAAGGATGGAATACATTTCAGTCCCGGTGTCATTCCTCATCACTTTGGATTTCTTTATGTGTGGATTACTTGGGTTATGGACATGTGGTGTAAACTTCCTGTCAATTGTCCCATTAGAAATCCCATTCTAATTAGAAATCTATTGACTGAGGAAAAACCATGGACATGTTAAACACTTATTTTCCCCAGTGTACATGAAAGCCTTTATGTAAAGGTTTATCCAGACAATCCCACGCATGTCATCAACAGCTGAGACCATAAGAGGAAGGGTCACACAGGAAGAGCTACCATGAAAAGACACGACAGGAAGGAGGGAGACAGACATTTCTAGAGCAGGTTGCCATACCAAAGTGTAGCTCAAAAGTGCCTTACCAGATGAATATAAAATAAGATTGTTACTTAGTATTACCTAACCTCACAGTGGTGTTCAGGCTTCACATGAAACAAGTCATGTGGACCTCTGGCCTTTAATCCATCAAAGCACTGTGATGTCCCTACATTGATCTGGTGGTGGCGGGGAGGGGGGTGCAAATCATCGCCACAGAAAATGAACAGCAGAGAAAGTAGGGGATAGTATCAATTGTGGAGCCACCATGAATGATAAGAATATCAGGGTTACACCACAATGAAGCTCTGAGAAAGCCCCATAAAAATTAGATCAGGTTTTTATTAAGTGCTGGTGAATTTCTAAATCGGTCAGCTGTTCCAGATTGGAGGTGCATAACATCAGAAGGCCACCTCACCGATGCTTTAAAAGATGTGCTCTTGGAATTCTAAGCAGACCCTCATTTAAAGATCTAAGGTTGATTTAGACCAACTATAACATGGTGAGGATTTAAAAACTTGGTAAAGCCTAAACAGTATTAGATCATTAAATTCTAAATGGCACCATAAACCAGTGTAGGGACATCAGAACTGGGGTCTTGTGCTTGGATTCTCTTTTCCTGTTTAAGATTAGTGAGCGGAATTCTGCACTCCATTGATGTCATTGTGCAGGTCAAGTTATCCAGTGGGTGAAGAGAACCAGAAACGGAGAAGGCATTAACCCCAAATGTTAGTCTTGGGTCTACAAGAGGTAAAGCAAACCAGAAGCAGCAAAATTGGTCTTCCAGGTCCTCTAAAATGAGGATTTAAATCATTGGATTAAAAATTGAACCAACCATGAAAGCAGCAGTACATGAACTGGGTCCAAGTATAGATACTGGGAAATTAGGTGTAAGCACCACAAAAAAAAGTGTATATCCCCATAATGATTAACAAATTAGACTGTTCAACCAGAAAGATGGCCACATTGACCCATGCAGGACATTGAGCACAGGGTAAGAGTCAACCATTGGGGACCAGTGCTAAAGACTGGGGTTGTTGGCTAGGAGACTCGGGTCACCACTTTCTAAAAAAAGAGTGAAAAGGTCGGGCTTGGACAACAACATCCCCCCCTTGTTGGGTCAGGTCTCAATTTGATTGCACAAGTCAAAAAACTCCCGACCATAAATGTTCATTAAGAGACTTTATTAAAATTTCAGATTCACTTTTTGCGACTTCAACCTCCTCACAGCAACTACAGCCAAAATCAGGACCACCATCATCAAGGCAGCGGCAGCTCCAGCACCAGGTATCCAGTGGGAACAGAGGCTGTGGGAGGAAGACAAAGGACATTTAGTCTCCTATCAGAATTAGCCAAAGCTGTGTCATGGCTTACATACTGGGAATTAAAAGGGATTACCTTCATCCTCCAGCTTAGATGTTTGAACCTGGTCAGCCTCAAAGACCACAGGACCACTGTGAAGGACCACATTCTTCCTGAATGAAGAAATTGATGCCAACTTGTCTGCAGCTCTGCCAGATCCTGAAAGCAGAGAGAGTAAAAGATGGAGTTTGACCGACAATGAAGTGCCTTACAAAGCAGAGAGCAAGATCCCACCCCATCTCAAGATCATGGAACTGTGCTTAAATTGGAAGTCACGGCCTACTAGGAGACAAAACCAAACTATGGGTTACTCACTTCTAGCAGGGCAGCTCTGAGTACAGGGGTCTGTGGCAGAGGGATAGCAAGCAGCAGCAACACAGTAGATGAAGATCTGAAGAGATAAAAGGGGAACCACACAGCTAAAATTCCTTGGTTGAATTTCAGGATCATGGACTCATCCATCGACTTCAGTTTGGAACATGGCAATTTCATGTGTTACCACAAGACCCTCAACAGCAGAGCAGAAAGAATCCACATGGCAAGGAACCCACCTTTTCAGATATTAATCTGAAGACGCAGGTGCGGACAAGTGGCAAAGATCGAGAACATAATCACACTCACTCTGAAGAAAAACAATCGGAGAGCCATCAAATGACAGCGTCATCGTATTGTCCGCATCGCATTTCTTAGTCACGCGCACGTCCCCTAACACAAACTGAGCAACCGACGCAAACACAACCAGCCAAAAAAGACACCACCCATTCAAACACGCCATACTGTGAATACACAAAATACAAACACAAAATGAACGAGAGCGCGCGCGCGGGTTTAAATCATCGGAGGCGGCGGCGCGCGCAGGTGTCTCGTTAGTGAGAAGGAGCGAGAATGGAGCGCGGGAAATCTGCGGCACTCCATCTGCTCGTGCGGCTTTATTGAGCAATCAGCACTTCACGGCATCGGACTGATCCGTCCAAAGGAAGATCGTGTAGAAGTGACCGCTCTGAGGGGCGATTTGTCTGTTAATTTAATGAGGGAAATCAGGAGACATCAAGGTAGAAAAGAAGATGAGAGATGTGAGAAATACGTGTATTTTAAAGAGGGCTTTGTAAAATGAATGACCCGGTGCCTTAGCGGAGGGTCTTTACAATGAAACACATCAGTTTTCTGTGTTTATTAATTAATTCAATGTTATTGTATTATTATTATTATTATTATTATTATTATTATTATTATTATTATTATTATATCGGTATAAGCTGAGTTTAGTGCATGTATGTGTTTTCTTTTAGAAATTCATTCAGTGTTGACAATATATAGAAAACAAAATTCCTCCCTATTATTGGCTTTGGGTAAGGAATTATAATGTGTCCTAGTATTTTTTTTTTTTTAAATTTTTAATAAGAACACTCACTTTCTGTCTTCAGTTTTCATTAGCATTTGTTTAGCAGGAAACCTTATAGCAGAGTTACGTTTCCCCTTTTAGCCGTAAACCTGGCTAAATTACAAAGATGGGGATGAGTGTAACATAGAGGGATACACATTATTAGGAAGGATAGACAGAACAGAAAAGGAGGTGGGGTTGCTGTTTACGCCAAACAGGATTTAAATGTAAGTCATCTTCAGTTGGCTTCGCCTGGAAAATATTAGGGAAAAAGGTCTCATTTTAGGAGTGTGTTATAGACCACCCAATTCAGACAGTAATTTCAACACACATCTTTTTAGTAATATCAGAAAGTCAAGTTTACTGGGAGATATTATAGTCATGGGGGACTATAATTATCCAAATATTAACTGGGGTAACCTTGCAGATGGAGGAGCACAAGAGCAGGAGTTTTTAGAAGTAATCAGCGACTGTTTGTTAACACAGCATGTTAAAGCACCAACACGGGGTGAAGCCTGTCTGGATTTAGTATTCTGTAATAATCAGGATTAGAATTGAGGGTGTAGAGGTGATTGGACCACTAGGGTCACGTGAACACATATTATAATACAATTCTCAGTATTTTGTAAGAGTGCAGATACAAAGACTAAAATTGTTAAGTTGAACTTTAGTAGGGCTAATTTTGAGCAGATGCGACAAAGTCTAAGTAGGATAGACTGGGATAAGCTTTTAAATGTGGAGACAGTCGAGGAGCAGTGGAACAGGTTTAAAAATGTTTTACATGTAATGCAGGACAGATACAGACCTAAATTTGGAAGTAATAGGAAACTAAAAAAACTCCACGGTGGATTAATAAAGATTTAAAAAAGAAGTTGCAAAGGAAAAAACTGCTGTATAAGGCATATAAGACTAATGACTGCAAAGAGAATATCAGAGAGGCTAAAAGACAGTTGGAGAGGAATAGAGCAGATAAGGTGAGAAGACCCCAAGAGATTCTTTCAGTATTTTAGTAGTAAAAGAACAGTCAAGGAGGAGGTCAAGTTCATCAGGAATAGTAAAGGGGAATTAAAAGATACAGACAATGAAATAGCCGATGCCCTAAACTTACATTTTTCTGAGGTGTTTACAAGTGAGCAAGTGGATAACCTGCCAGAGGTAAACACAACTACTAAGGAGGTACTGAGGGATTTGGAAATTGTAGAGGGAGAAGAGCTGCTCAGATTAAATAAGATAAAAATCAAACAAATCACCAGGCTCAGATAATATTTATCTTCGTGTTCTTAAGGAGGCTAATGAGTACACACACTCACCTAAAGGATTATTAGGACCACCATACTAATACGGTGTTTGACCCCTTTCGCCTTCAGAACTGCCTTAATTCTACGTGGCATTGATTCAACAAGGTGCTGAAAGCATTCTTTAGAAATGTGGGCCCATATTGATAGGATAGCATCTTGCAGTTGATGGAGATTTGTGGGATGCACATCCAGGGCACGAAGCTCCCGTTCCACCACATCCCAAAGATGCTCTATTGGGTTGAGATCTGGTGACTGTGGGGCCATTTTAGTACAGTGAACTCATTGTCATGTTCAAGAAACCAATTTGAAATGATTCGAGCTTTGTGACATGGTGCATTATCCTGCTGGAAGTAGCCATCAGAGGATGGGTACATGGTGGTCATGAAGGGATGGACATGGTCAGAAACAATGCTCAGGTAGCCCATGGCATTTAAACGATGCCCAATTGGCACTAAGGGGCCTAAAGTGTGCCAAGAAAACATCCCCCACACCATTACACCACCACCACCAGCCTGCACAGTGGTAACAAGGCATGATGGATCCATGTTCTCATTCTGTTTACGCCAAGTTCTGACTCTACCATTTGAATGTCTCAACAGAAATCGAGACTCATCAGACCAGGCCACATTTTTCCAGTCTTCAAATGTCCAGTTTTGGTGAGCTCGTGCAAATTGTAGCCTCTTTTTCCTATTTGTAGTGGAGATGAGTTGTACCGGTGGGGTCTTCTGCTGTTGTAGCCCATCCGCCTCAAGGTTGTGCGTGTTGTGGCTTCACAAATGCTTTGCTGCATACCTCGGTTGTAACAGTGGTTATTTCAGTCAAACTTGCTCTTCTATCAGCTTGAATCAGTCGGCCCATTCTCCTCTGACCTCTAGCATCAACAAGGCATTTTCGCCCACAGGACTGCCGCATACTGGATGTTTTTCCCTTTTCACACCATTCTTTGTAAACCCTAGAAATGGTTGTGCATGAAAATCCCAGTAACTGAGCAGATTGTGAAATACTCTGACCGGCCCATCTGGCACCAACAACCATGCCACGCTCAAAATTGCTTAAATCACCCTTTCTTTGCCATTCTGACATTCAGTTTGGAGTTCAGGAGATTATCTGGACCAGGACCACACCGCTAAATGCATTGAAGCAACTGCCATGTGATTGGTTGATTAGATAATTGCATTCATGAGAAATTGAACAGGTGGTCCTAATAATCCTTTAGGTGAGTGTATATAAACCCTTGACACATATTTTTAGGAAGTCACTGTGCACTGGAGAGATTCCAAAGGACTGGAAAATGGCAAATATCATCCCATTATATAAAAGGGTGACAGGGCAGATGCAAACAACTGTAGGCCAGTAAGCAACATGCATCACAGAAAATTATTGGAAGGAATTATTAAGGATAAGATTGAGCAACACATGACAAGGACAGGAGTTATTCTGAACAATCAGCATGGGGTCAGAAGAGGGAGGTCATGTTTTACTAACATGCTGGAGTTCTATGAGGTTGCAACAAAAGCAAAAGGTCAAAGTGGAGCTTATGATATTATTTATCTGTACTTTCAGAAAGAACTTAATAAGGTGCCACATGAGAGGTTGGGCATCAAGTTTAAAGAAGTGGTAGTTCAGGGTGATGTTTTTAGATGGGTTCAGAATTGGCTCAGACACAGGAGGCAGAGGGTGATGGTGAGAGGAACATCATCAGAACTGGCCGATGTTAAGAGTGGTGACCAGCAGGGGTCAGTGCTGTGGCCGTTGCTATTTTTAATATCTATAAATGATTTAGATAGGAATATAAGTAACAAGCTGGTTAAATTTGCAGATGATACCAAGAAAGGTGGATTAGCAGATAATTTGGAATCCGTTATATCATCACAGAAGGACTTGGCCAGCAGACAGGCTTGGGCAGATTTGTGGCAGATGAAATTTAATGTCAGTAAATGTAAAGTATTACACATAGGAAGTAAAATGTTAGGTTTGAATACACAATGGGTGGTCGAAAAATCGACAGTCCACCTTATGAGAAGGATTTAGGAGTCAAAATGGACTCTAAGCTTTCAACTTCCCAACAGTGTTCAGAAGCCATTAAGAAGGCTAACAGGATGTCAGGTTATATAGCGCCTTGATGTGTGGAGTACAAGTCACAGGAGGTTCTGCTCAGGCTTTATAACACACTGGTGAGGCCTCATCTGGAGTTCTGAGCGCAGTTTATGACTCCATAAAGACATAGCAGCACAAGAGAAGGCCCAGAGAAGAGTGACTAGGCTGATTCCAGGTCTACAGGGGTTGAATTATGAGGAAAGATTTAAAGAGCTGAGCCTTCACAGTTTAAGCAAAAAGAAGATTAAGAGGAGACATGAGTGAAGTGTTTAAAATTCTGAAGGGAATTAGTCCAGTGGATCGAGACTTGTATTTTAAAATGAGCTCATCAAGAACACGGGGACACAGTTGGAAACTTGCTAAGGGTAAAATTTCGCACAAACATTAGGAAGTCTTTCTTTACACAAAGAACGATAGACACTTGGAATAAGAGACCAAGTAGTGTGGTAGACAGTAAGACGTTAGGGACTTTCAAAACTCGACTTAATGTTTTCTTGACGGAAATAAGTGGATAGGACTGGCGAGCTTTGTTGGGCTGAATGGCCTGTTCTCGTCTAGAGTCTTCTAATGTTCTAATGTTCTAAATCGAGGCTTAATATTAGCAATAACGCGTAACTTGAAATTGCACACAGTTTTCTATGTTCCGATCAAATCTGCTTTTAGGGTCCCTCTAGTGGCAACATTAAGTACTGTTTTATGTTGTCAAGCCATTTTATTTGTCTTGGTAGAAATATAATCTGTACTGATTTTGTTTCTATTATTAGTATATACATTGAGTTTTAGTTGTTCCTGTTGTAATATACATACATATCAGGGCTGTGAAGTGATCAAAAAGTTTAATCACAATTAATTGCATGACTTTGTGTAATTAATCACAATTATTTACACAATTAATTTTTCCACAAAGATTTATAAGTGCAATCAGACCATATTAAGAAGAATGGAAACAACATAATTGCATAAAAATGTACTTCACGTGTTCAGGTAAATTCAACTGTGAGAAGGTTTATTCACTCAAACTGTACACCAGCATTTCTCAACCTTTAAGTATTTGTGACCCGAGTTTTCATAACAGTTTTAATCGCGCCCCCTAACGTTTTTTGAAAGGAGCCCACTAATACCAATGTGTCCTTTTTAAATAAATGATATATCATAGATGCATATTTTATTATACCTACTTAACTTTTATCGACATTGATCTAACTCTAAATTTATTTTTCTAGTATCAGAATGTAGTTTAAGTTAATTTGTTTTGGTTTCAATAGATGTATTTTTCATATCTTTGATTCTTGTTTTTTTTTTTTTTTTGTCGCATCTTCGCACCCCCCTTTTGTTACTTTGTGCCCCCCTAGGGGTGCCCGTCCCACAGTTTGAGAACCACTGCTCTGGGGCTGTGCAATGCTGAACATAGAAAGCAAACATTTGGGCTTATATTGTAAAGCAGATGACATATTTAAGACATGTAGTCTCATACTGCAGTCTCCATGTATTTCTCAATGATGCTTAATGAATCTCACTCTAAAGCCGTACAAAAACTCCAGAAACAGGATTTTATTAACAGAATACAATTCAAAATTGTTAATCTAGCTAGCCAAGTTAATTTCTCAGCAGAAACAGAAGGTTGGACTTTTGGATTATTAT